>NW_018164565.1:2276616-2314746 GCF_001263595.1 Phalaenopsis equestris | reverse complement strand
ATATATATATATATTTGTTCGTTAAAAATAATAAAATAAAAAAAATTAATACGCAATACAAGGCTAGACACGCAGAATTCGGTCAAATATCGCATAGCATCATTTAAGCATATTCTGTATTGTCTATGATCTGTTCATTTTCTGAAAGAAGCAATCAATTATGAACAGACTTTACCCTACTAAATAACACCGGCTGACCAGTCCTAAAGTCTTGGTTGAATGTAAATCCAAGGCGTGCTTGACCTGCCGAGCAATTGATAGAAACTCTCATATTTTTTTCTTCTTTTTATTATCATTATTTTAATCATTTTTTTATTCAGATTTATTTCTAAACTTTAATTTATTGATCATTAAGAATCAACTTCACAATTAAAATTTAAGTTAACCTGTGCTAATTAAGAAAAAAATGCATTTATACACGTGCCACCCAATTCTTATGCATTTACATATATAACACTTATACTTTATCTTGTACATTTATACCAACCGAGGGTCCATGATTGAGAGTTATCTCTCCCTCTTTCATTTTTCTTCTTATTTGTATGTTGCGGCCTTTGTATCTCTGTCGAGCAAGAAACTAGGTTGTAGGCATTATAGTACGGAGCTCGAGCAAACTCTTTATCGACAAGATATTTGGTGTGGATTGCCATGCTATTAATAAATTACAAATATATATACTGACATGCAGGAGTTCTCTTCCTTTTGCCTGGAAGAACTGCCCGCTGGTATAGCCAAGTAATTGTCGACAAATTTGTTAAGAAAGTACGACAAGTTCATGTTAGTTTGGAATAAGCACTCAGACAGTGTTAGTGAGCTCGACTGGAAGAACTCGCTTGAAGATTAAGACTTGATAAATTTATTTCCAGGAACTCGCAAGTATGTTGGAGTGATTCAAAGGTACTCGTGTGGTCTTCCTTCTAAGAATACGACTATTAAGTGCATGACTGATGGGCCCCGTCTATTAAACCCGTGAGATTCATTTAGTACTTTTCTTCAAAAAACTCATCTTTTAAATATTCACTCGCTCTTGATTAAAATTTAATCTGTACATAGACAACATGCCTACTTGTTGTAATTAATTTTATGCCATATTTTCCATTAACAAAATGCCGTACAGACCATCCGAAACTTGTTATTTACAAATCAACCACCCACTTCAATCTGCTTTTCAAATTCTCACTCAAATATCAAGATTCATGATCGAACACCAAACCACATTTTTCATTTTTATCAAATTCTCAATTGTTTGATCATGACACGCCTATATACATCGGTTAGATGGTTCAAAAAAATCACCGGGGTGGTAAATATGTAAATATCAAACTTTTGGGTGGCCTGAATGTACTTATCCCATTATTATATTGTAATTTTCAGTGATCATGTACTACCAATAAAGAAAAAAACAGAATTGATAAAATTAATCAAATGTTCTCGTAAACAGCTCTAGCAAACAAATGAAAGAATGTTAATAAGACAATATTTAATTTTAAGGAAGATTTACATAAATACCTAACACTAAATTTTTATGTATTTACATACATAAACACCTAAACTTCAATTTTTACATCTTACATGTGCACGAAAAATTGTATTTTACTTTTTAAATGATAAGAAAGATTTGGATGGTATAAATGTAAAAAGCAAACTTTCAGTGTTAGATATGTAAATAAATAAGAACTGTGCCGTATACATGTAAATGCTCCTTGATTTGATTGTTGCGCAAAGCTATGTTCTGGACAACGGACGCAAAGCTATGTCTTGACTCTAAATGCAATATTTTTTTCTGTTAAGAAAATAAGGGCGAAGAAAAAACAGTAATCGACACAAATCCAGAAGAACACAGAGATTTAACGAGGTTCGGCAAAGATGCCTACATCCTCGGGAGCAGAGCGGCGACCTCCTTTTCAATATTCAGAAAAGATTACAGAATACAAAATTCAGCTCTCTCCAAGACTTAGGATTACAAACAGGTCTATTTATAATCCTAGAGTAAGCCCTACAGTACAATATGTAATTCCCAAATTACCCCTGTACCGTATAGCGGGGCGTTGACCCAACACCCCCAACCCACATAACGTAACTTCCCGATTTGGACAGATTCTTCCGCTCCGCTCCGCTCCGCTTTGATCCAGCCTCTGTCTCGATATGGTATATGAGCCATACAATAAGATTTTCCAATATGAGAAACCAAAAAATAGAGAATCAAGAGCAACTAAAGCTATGCTTACTATGGAAGATTTGCATACATACCACTCAATTTTTATCTAATTACAGATCTAATAGCTAAACTTCAGTTTTTACGTATATGTCACGTTAACTGAACGAAAAATGTGCCTTTTACATTTTAAAAATTAAATTAAAGATTTTTTTTATTTGGGCGGTATAAAAATACAAAAAAAATGATAATAAAGTTTAGGTGTTAGAAATGTAAATGCATGAATTAGATAGTATCTATGTAAATGCCCAGAACAAAAGACATTTACATATATACCACAATTCTTACATATTTAAGTAACTAACAGCTAAACCTTCCTTCCTAATTACATGCATACCACTCAAATCTTCAACGTCACATCAAAAACACCACCATTACTAACCCCTGAAAAAGTAGAAGTTACCTTTTCATGCATAGATTTATAATACCAAAGCCTTATAAATGAAAAAAATCAAACTTTTAAGTATTATATACAAAAATACATAAGAATTGTGAGGTATGTATATAACTGTTCCTAAAAACAATAGCATTTGTATCACTGCAACAAATATGAAAGCCAAAGTATTTATTAAAAACAATAACATTTGTATTTTGACATTAATCGAACAAGTGAAATTTACATCATGTTAACCAGAAGACAGAAAGCTCTCCAGATTATAACTACCATGTTTGGGAGCTGAGATTTCAGCGTCTGGAGACTCTGCGTAAGAAATAGAAATCAGTTTGGATCTGTGTTCTCTTCAACAGCACCACCATCATTCAATCCCAGCTTATCCGCATCAGCTGCTGAATTAGTTACAGGTGGTGGCTCAACAAACTTTTCAGGAAGAAGTTGAGAGATTTCTATGAGTGATTCCCGCGTAGATTCTTCGGTGGGTTCCCTCTCCGGTGAGGCAGGATCCATGGAAGATCTGCAAAGTCTTTGGAACTTAAGCTTTATGTTATCCAGAAATTGATAGCATGCGCATGACTTATTGATCCATGGAAGATCTGCTGAATGATAGCATGCGCATGGTAACACCTTTTCAATGGTTGTTTTAGATTGTTCATTTAGGCCCATTGTTTATTTAAATTAGGTACTAAATAACATTTTTTAGGTAATCTTGTTTTTATTCATTTGAATTACTAATAGGATTTAGTTTAAATTTTAAGCCTTACCTTTACAGATATGATTAAGGTAATGCTACTTTGATTATCATACATTGAAATTAAAAATTTCTAACAAATTATCCTTGATTTTTCTCTCATCAAGCTGAAAATCACTTTTCAATAAAAAATCTCATAATTTGATCCCCTCCTTTTGACAAGTCCCTTCACAAAAATCTTTCAACCCCACTCTTTCTTTCTTTGTTTCTTTCCTCATGGGAGGCACACAACCCATGAAAGCAGTCCCTTTATCCCTCTCTAGGATACTAAAAGCTCCTACTCCTTCCTCCCTCAGACCCTTCTCTTCAATTCTCTTGTATCCAAGGAAAGGAATCAAGCAATTTAAAAAAGAAGGAAAAAACAATATAGTCGGTATGAGGATTTACTTCTAAGCAATCTCTATAATAAGCCTCTTTTGCTTGCATTAGAGTCATTGGTGAATCAATAGTTAAAACAAAAATACCTCGTCAGTACTCATTTCTTTAGTCTTCTTCGCAAATAGCTCAAGTTGCGGGTGCTTCCCATTGGTTGCCATGTTTTCCCGCTACACCATGTTATATAGTATAATCACTGCATGCTATGTGCTTAGAGCTTCCCATTAAAGCACTTATTTGCATCCTCTTCTTCATATTTCCATCCTCATGATCCTTGAAAAAAATATTTTTCTCCTCTCTGTGCCCTTGCTTCATTATTTTGTACGAATTAAAAATTTGGTTTCTTGACAAATTTACTTTGGCACTAAAAATTTTCATTCCTATGATTTTAATAATATTTAACAAATTGTCAACATCAGTTTCTGCAACAAATCATGTTTCTGAAAATTATCCTCCTTTCCGCAAAAACGCATCGCATTTTGCGTTTGTTCGATCCCTCAATTGATTCAAAGAAATTCATGTCATATATTAAATTTTACACTAGTTTTTTTTTTATGATTGTAACCCCTCTATTTTACAAAAATTTAAAAAAATGGGCCATTTCACGAACACCAACCAAACCCTCAAAAATCTAACCAAGAAGAATCTGATCAAGGAATTTAAGAGCTTGAGCCTACCTCCTTAAAAAAACTCATCTTTGGCTATACAAGAGTAGTAATACATATATATATATATATATATATAATGATGTGCCATATATGTATGTAAATCTTTCATAAACAAATACAACAACAACAACAACAACAAAGCCTTAATCCCACTATGTGGGGTCGGCTACATGAATCCTTTTTCTCCATTGCGTCCTATTTAGTGTCATATTTTCATTTAGTTCTAGTAAATTAAGATCATTTTTAATACAATAAGCCCAAGTCTTCCTAGGTCTACCTCTGCCTTTCTTAACACAAGTCGAATTTAAAGCATCTACTCTCCTAATCGGATCATCTAATGGTCGACGTTTAATATGACCAAACCATCTAAGACGACTTTCTCTAATTTTGTCTGTCACAGGAGCTACACCAACCCTATCACGAATATATTCATTCCGCATTTTGTCTCTAAGTGTAAAGCCACTCATCCACCTAATCATTCTCATCTCGGCAACACTTAACTTATTATTATGCTTCTCTTTTAAAGGCCAACATTCATAAACAAATCATAAATGTAAAAGATACAGTAAAAGTTCACACTATTTATACATCTGAATCATGGTTTATAAATAAAATGAATTTATTTACAAAATATTTTATTCATCTTAAGGAAAGCACTAATAACAATTTTATTTGATTTTTAAACTATAAAAAAATAAATAAATTTTAAATTTTTAAAGCTTAAATATTCACCAGCTCTTGAATAAAATTTAATCTGTACATAGACAACATGCCTGCTTGTTGTAATTAATTTTATGCCATATTTTCCATTAGCAAAATTTTTAAAACAAATTTCTACATGCGTGCAGCAAGCCCAATTGGTTTGCCTGGTCAAGGCCTGAAGGCAACCGACCTACAATACAGATCATCCGAAACTTGCTATTTACAAATCAACCACCCTCTTCCATCCATTTTTCATATTCTCACTCAAATATCAAGATTCATGGCAAAGCCCCAAACCATTTTTTTCATTTTTTATCAAATTCTCAATAATTTGATTATGACACGCCTGTATGCATTGGTTCGGTGCAGCGCTGCCAAAACGGTTCGTTGTTCGCGAACAACTCGTGTTCTGCTCGTTCGCTAAGTTAACGAGCCGAACACGAACAACACGAAGCAATATTTGTTCGTTCGTGTTCGGCTCGTTTTGGCTCGAAATACTACTAATTAATTAATTAATTATATATATATATATATATATATATTTGATGAGCATTATTTTTATAAAAATTAATTAGCTACAAGGTTATAAAGATTTATAATCAATTAAAAGTATTAATGAAGAAAATAGAATAAAAAATATTAAATTAGATTCAAATGATGTTTTAAATCTTGCCCCAATCATTAACATCTTACGGCTACGCGATTAGGATTGTTAAAACGACTTTGTTTCGTAAACGGCTCGCGTTCGGCTCATTTGCTTAGCGAGCCGAACACAAACACACTTTTTGACCTCGAAATATAAATGAGCCGAACACGAGCGACATAGTTCGGTCATTAAAAAAATCACCTAGGTGGTTAATACGTAAATATCAAAATTTTGGGTGCTGAATGTATTTATCCCATTAGTATAATGTCTTTATTCAACCACATGACAAATTAATAAGAAAAAAGGGAATTCAACAGATATGCGACCATAATTCTACTGTAATTTTCAGTGATCATATACCATCAATAAAGAAAAACAAGCTATGGAAGATTTACGCTCACATACCAACCACTAAATTCTTATGTATTTACATATACAAACACCTAAACTTCAATTTTTACATTTATGACATCTTACACGAAAAAATGCATTTCACTTTTTAAATGATAAGAAAGATTTGGATGGTAAAAATGTTAAAAAGCAAACTTTCATTGTTAGATATGTAAATAAACAAGAACTGTGAGGTATAAATGTAAATGCCCATGACTTGATAATCCTGCATAGAACTGCAGAGTGCCAAGCAATCAGCTCTCTGAACTTCACTGGTTGAATCCACATTCCGCAGATTAAAAATCATAAAACAGAATCATCAAAGCTATGAACAAAATAAATGCAACAGCATCCAGACAACTTATGATTTTACATTTTTAAAATTTTCAAATATAAACAAAAAGAGGCTAAAAATTTTGATGTCACAGATACAGAGAAGTGCCGCATTCATCCCCAATATGAGGCTCAATATTTGAGTGCGTAAGATGTACGCAGAGTTGCGTACATATTAGGTTATTCGGAGGGTACATGTAGATTACACTTAGATTACACGAAAAATTACCAGGGGTATAACCTTAGTGTACCATCTGAATAACCTAATATGTACACAACTCTGAATATTTCCCAATATGAGAAGACAAAAAATAGAGGAGCAAGAGCAACTAAAGCTATCCTTGCTATGGAAGATTTACATACATACCACTCGATTTTTATCTAATTACGTATCTAACAGCTAAACTTCAATTTTTACGTATATGCCATATTAACTATGCATGAAAAATGTGTCATTTGCATTTTAAAATTTAAAATAAAGATATTTTTTTTATTTGGGGTAATAAAAAGAAAAAATAAAAATAAAGCTTAGGTGAAAGAAATGTAAATACATAAGAATTAGGTAGTATGTATGGTAAATGCCCCGAACAAAAGACATTTACATATATACCACAAAATTCTTAACATATTTACATATCTTAACACCAAAACTTTGATATTTACATGCATACCACTCAAATGTTCAACATCACATCAAAATCACCACCATTACTAACCTCTTACAAAGTAGAATATACCTTTTCATGCATAGATTTACAATACCAAAGCCTTAAAAATGAAAATATAAAACTTCAAGTGTTAGATATGAAAATACATAAGAATTGTGAGGTATGTATACAACTTTTCCTAAAAACAATAGAATTTGTATCACTGCAACAAATATGAAAGCCAAAGTATTTATTAAAAACAATAACATTTGTATTTTGACATTAATCGAACAAGTGAAATTTACATCATGTTAACCAGAAGACAGAAAGTTCTCCAGATTATAACTACCTTGTTTGGGAGCTGAGATTTCAGCGTCCGGAGACTGTGTGTAAGAAATAGAAATCAGTTTGGATCTGTGTTCTTCAACAGCACCACCATCATTCAATCCCAGCTTATCTGCATCAGCTGCTGAATTAGTTAGAGGTGCTGGCTCAACAGACTTTTCAGGAAGAAGTTGAGAGATTTCTATGAGTGATTCCCGCGTAGATTCTTCGGTGGGTTCTCTCTCTGGTGAGGCAGGATCCATAGAAGATCTGCAAAGTCTTTGGAACTTGAGCTTTATGTTATCCAGAAATTGATAGCATTCGCATGAATTATGCAGCAGTTGTATTGCTATGCGGACAACTGCTTTTCTAACTGTTTTTAAAAAGCAATTACCAAATGATGATGGCAGCCATTGCAGCCGCCACCACTCATGAGGCAGCATTCTGTTGGTCACCGTTGACATAAATCAAATTATCCAACATTCGATGAAGAAAAAAGACAAGGTTGTTTACATGCATAGCACCCGAAACTTTGTTATTTATAAATCAAATACCCTCTTTCAACTATTTTTCAAATCCACGTAAATATCAACATTCACGATAAAATCACAGCAGATATTTTTCATTTTATCAAATTCTCGATAGTTTGACGGTGGCAACTCCTAAGTGCCATGACCTTATATTCAACTTTTGTTGTTGACCTCACTACTACCGACTGTTTCTTACTCTTCCGAGAGACCAAGTTTCCCTTTATAAACATGGAGTATCCAGATGTGAACCTCTCTTGTCATCAACACAACTCGCCCGGCCAGAGTGTCAATAGCACTCAATGCTTACAAGTCCATACTTCCTGAAAATCAACTCCTTCCTTGGTGTATTTTTGGTGTATTTTTCAGGTACCTCAAAATCTGATACACAACATCTATGTGGCCTTTCCTCGAATAATGCATGTAGCGACTCATCACGCTTACTGCAAATGATATGTCGGGATGGGTGTGACTTAGATAGATGAGACGATCTACCAACCTCTGATACTTCTCTCGATAAACTGGCTCACCCGTCTTTGCACTTAACTTTCCCTTCTGATAATTGGTAAAGCTGCAGGATTGCATCCAAACATCTTTGTCTGTATGAGCAATTCTAGCACATACTTCCTCTGTGAAAGGACAATCCCCTCTGCTCCACGAGCCACCTCAATCTCAAGAAAGTATCTAAGCTGTCTAAGGTCCTTCATCTCAAACTCTTTGTCAAATCTTGTCTTTAGCAACGCAATCTCTCCCTCACCATCGCTAGTGACTATCATATCATCCACATACACGATAAGTATTGTGGTGTGACCACCATTTCATCGAACGAACACTGTGTGGCCGACGTTGATCTGTTGATAGCCCGTGTCTACCATTACTCTTCTGAAACTACCAAACCAAACTCGAGGAGATTACTTTAAACCGTATAATGAATTCACCGCTCTACATACCTTGCCCACTGTTTGATTTGTACCAAAGCCTGAGGGTATGTTTGTTGCAGCTTCAGAAGATGGGAAATTGGCGATCCCGTCGTTGCTTTCTAGCGAGCCCTAGTCGCAATAACTAGAAGCTTTGGAAGTCTTCGTACATAGAGATTCTCAAACGAACATTATGTGGTAAAAGCCTGGGAGTATGTGTATCACGAGTAACTTTGTCTAAGTGAGCATAAGTAGCAGTGTTGCCATTAAATGATGATAAGGTAGATGCATCCTCAATCATATCAACTGTCGTTCTCTATTTCGTCTTCAACACCTCAAGGAGCTCGTGATCCTTATCGATAAAGATCAATCTTGTCTCCCTCGTTCTTCACTACCATCAAATGTGCTCAGTAGCCCGCCCTTCCACCTCTTTGGCCTCCACGACTATGACCACGACTTCCAGGCTGTCCACATCCACCCGCCTCTCTCTCAAAAGAAGCTGCTCTGCCTCCCTATTCACATCGGTAAGCCGTAACCCAAGAAGCACGAAATTGAAGCTAGCTAGAAAGCAGCGATGGAATCGCAATGCAAAATGACCGCGGAGCTCCCATCTTCCACGGCATTTGCTCTCCCTGCTTGAGCAGCGAGATGGAATTGCAGCTAGGGAGGCAGCGTAGAAGGACCGCGAAGCTCCCCTCTTCCTCGTCGTCCGCCTTCTGCTTTGTCCTCCTCCTTCGGGTCTCTATTTGCCGATCCACATGCTCAAACGGCTAGGTTAATCTCTAATACCAAAAAGGAAGTAATTTCTCTTTTAAAACTTGTTTTATTTATTAATAAATTGGGCTTATATAGGGCCTTACAACATTTTACAAATAGCTCCCTAGGCTTCTTCTATATTTCCTATTTACAATTAAGACTTTAAACTAGATACAAATCTCAACAATCTTAACCAAAGTTTCAAATGGATAACCAGCCTACAGAGAAATTAGAAATTAAGGTCATCTCAACTCTCCCCCCTATCATTATCTTTCTATTATTCCATGTTCTAGTCTATTAAGTTATTAAGCCCTTAATTAACTACTCCCATTTATAATCTCATCTTAATCTATTTTAAGAGTTTATTTAATGTTCTGAGATGAATATGTGGTAAAAATGACACAAAAAAAATATTATCATAAATGATTATATTGGAGAGAAGGTTAATACTTACAGAAGATGAGAGAGAAAAAAGTGACTTGAATTGAATAGTTTGGCATGGGCTAGGAAAGAAAGATAGATCGCAACGCTTGTAGAGAGATAAGTAGGCAAGTATGAGAAGGAAAAAATATATATATTTACATAGAAAAATAAAAAAAAATAAAGAAAGTCAATAAGGGGATTTACATCTCCAAGGTATAAACCACCCTCTTCTATACAATGGGCCTCTTTTTCTTGCATTACGGTTCGTGCTGAATGAATATTTGAAATCAAAATACCTTTTCAATGGTAATTTCTCTAGTCTTATCATTAAAGTGTGTGTGCCATGTTATGTATTATAATCACTCCATGCCATGTGCTAAGAGCTCATCATTAAAGTTCAAATCCACATCATCTTCTTTATCTCTTCATCCTCATTGTCGTCTAAAGAAACTCCTGTATTCTTTACATCCTTTCTTCATTTTTGGCGTAAAAGAAAGTTCGGTTCCTTAATAAATTGGCTTTGGCTTTTAAAATTTTCATTTCTGTAAAAAGTTTAACAATATTTCACAAAACTTGTTGGCTTTAGTTTCCACATCATTCATATCATGTTCTTAGCAAAGTGTCAACCCTCCACCAAATAACATAGCATTTTGTGTTAGTTTGATCTCTCAATCGATTCAAACAAGTTCAGATCCTATGTTAATTTGTGCACTAGTTCTCTCAACATTTATGCTCCTTTCATCTCTTAAAAAGAAATTTACATAATGGCCCAATTTGCAAATACCAACCAGAACCACAAAATCTAAACATAGAAGAATCGAAATTGAAGAGTTTGAGCTTACAAGGTGTATTATATATCTTATAACAAAGTCTGATTCATAAAATGACTATTCTCTTCAATCTCAACATGCAAAGTAGAATTTAAGAGAAAATCTGAACCAATATATTGTAGGTCCTTTTGGATTCGACACTTAGGCCCATTGTTTATTCAAATTAAGTACTAGATACCAATTTATAGGTGTTGAGAAAATTAGGGCGAAGAAAAACAGTAATCGACACAAATCCAGAAGAACACAAAGATTTAACGAGGTTCGGCAAAGATGCCTACTTCCTCGGGAGCAGAGCGGCGAGTTCCTTTCAATATTCAGAAAAGGGTTACAGAATAGAGGATCCAACTCTCTCAAAGACTTAGGATTACAAACACGTCTATTTATAATCCTAGAATAAACCCTACAGTACAATATATAATTCCCAAATTACCCCTGTACCGTATAGCGGGGCGTTGACCCAGCATCCCCAACCCACATAACGTAACTTCCCGATTTGGACAGATTCTTCTGCTTCGCTCCGCTCTGCTCCGCTTCGTTCCAGCGTCTGTCCCTATATGGTATATGAGCCATACCATAACAAATCTCCACCTTGGCGAATATCTAGCCCCTTGGGAGAAAAGATACCTGAGAGTTACACCTGCACCAATGTGGGTTGGGTCACGATGTTTCTGCTGCGCCCATGCTGATGTCAACCCACTAAATTCCAAGAGACACACCTCTTTAATTCTAAGAGACTTCTCTTCATTCCAAGAGACTCCAAATTCTGGTATTATGAGCCATACCTAACAATTCTCCACCTTGGCGAATATTCAATCCCTTAGGAAAAAAATCTCCACCTTGCGAATATTCCGCCTTTTAGGAGAAAATCTCCACCTTGCGAATATCCAGCCCCTTAGGAGAAATATCTCCACCTTGCGAACATCCTGCCCCTTAGGAGAAAATTTCCACCTTGCGAATATTCAGCCCCTTAGGAGAAAAATATCATGGAGTTTCTTATGCACAAATGTGGGTTGAAGCACTTTTCTTGTTTGCGTCAGCACCTCGGCTAAACTGCTGTCTCATGAGCGAAACTCTTCGCGAAATACCTCCGCGAAACCACTGTTCGCGAATAATCGCGTCTAATCGCTCGCCAGCACCCTACCGAACTCCACCTGTCGCAAACTCTACATGTCGCAACTCCTGCGATGAACTTGCAAACTCCGCTGGTCGAACACCACCAAACTCCTCTGTTTGCAAACGCTCCTGTTCGCGGTAACTGCACACGAACTCCTGTTCGCGAACTCCACCTTGCCTAATGCCGCGAATGTTCATGAACTGTCGCGCCTCAAAATCGCGACGTCGCCTCTACCGTGAACTCCCCGAAGCATAACTCGCCGAACTACCGTGCCCTTTATCCGAACTGCTTTGCACCTGTTCGTTCCCGCGAGCTCGTCCACCTTGCAAACAATTTTGATCCTGCAAAAAAAACTTTTCTGCAACAAATTCGTCTGCAAAAATCCTTGCTTAGACCTTCTTTTTTTTTAAAAAAAAAAAGAAAATCTTTTCCCTTAAATTAAGAAATTTTCTTAATTAAGTTTCTCAGAAATGCCTTCTTCACGGACCAGAACAGTGTTCCCTTGATTAAATACTTTCCTTTTAGAGCTTAATTAAGAAATTTCCTTAGTTAAACTTTGCTTTATTAACTTTCCCAGTAACAAGCAATTTCCTTCTTAATTAACTCCACAAGAAATTCCTTCTTAATTAACACCGCAGGAAATTCCTTTTTAATTAACTCCTCAAGGACAGCCAGCACTTCGATGAAATTTTGGAAAGGATTATGAGAGAATATTCCTCTTGTGATTCCCTTCCTTCCCCTCCGAAAGCTGAACTAGCTCCCAAGTGTGATTTTTCTGCAAAGACTCCATCTCCTCAATCATTACACCCATCCATTTTTCTTTTTTTTGAAACTTTCCTGTTCAGCGGTTTCCGTTTCTGCCCTTCTTGCGGAGACGTCCTCTCCTTTGTCCGAAATTTCCGCCCAGGAAATTTCCGCGATCCTCTTCTGCCTCCTGCGACCCTTCGCCAACCAGCCGGACCGACGTTTCGAGGCAAAATTTTTCTTCGGAGCGCCGACGAAAATCGGAACCGATCCGTCCTCCTCCGACCTCCACCGCCGATCCGACTGCTCGCACGCGTGAAGCTAATCCACTTCCCGCAGATCTCCACGCGATCCGCTTCCCTGAGTCACGATCAAGAGTCCTGCCGCAAAAAAACCTCTGCCTAGCCGCCAAATCTTCTTCCTTGCGCCGACGAAATTTCTTCATTGCCCTCGAACCAGGCTTTGATACCACTTGTTGAGAAAATTAAGGCGAAGAAAAACAGTAATCGACACAAATCCAGAAGAACACAAAGATTTAACGAGGTTCGGCAAAGATGTCTACGTCATCGGGAGCAGAGCGGCGAGTTCCTTTCAATATTCAGAAAAGAATTACAGAATAGAGGATCCAACTCTCTCAAAGACTTAGGATTACAAACACGCCTATTTATAATCCTAGAGTAAACCCTACAGTATAATATATAATTCCCAAATTACCCCTGTACCGTATAGCGGGGCGTTGACCCAGCATCCCCAACCCACATAACGTAACTTCCCGATTTGGACAGATTCTTCCGCTTTGCTCCGCTCTGCTCCGCTTCGTTCCAGCGTCTGTCCCTATATGGTATATGAGCCATACCATAACAATAGGCAATCGTGTGTTTATTCATTTGAATTACTAATAGGATTTGGTTTAAATTTTAAGCATTACCTTTATGGATATGGTTAAGGTAAAGCTACTTCGATTATCATGCATTGAGATTAAAAATTTCAGATAATTCTACTTGGTTTTTCTCTCATCTCCCCAAGCTGAAAATCTCTTCTCAATAAAAAATCTCAAAATTTGATTCCTTTACAAGTCCCTTCACAAAAATCTTTTAATCACTCTCTTTCGTTCTTTGTTTCTTTCCTCATGGGAGGCGCACAACCCATGAAAGCAGCCTCTTTATCTCTCTCTAGGATACTAAAAGCTCCTACTCCTTCCTCCCTCAGATTCTTCTCTTCAATTCTCTTGTGTCTGAGAAGAGGAATCAAGAAATTTAAAAAAGAAGGAAAAAACAATAACGTCAACATGAGCATTTACATCTTAAAAATCTCCAACATCCTCATCTCTATAATAAGCCTCTTTTGCATGCATTAGAGTCATTGATGAATAAATAGTTGAAACAAAAATACCTCGTCAGTCAGCATTTCTATAGTCTTCTTCGCAGATTGCTGGAGTTGCGGGTGCTTCCTTTTGGTTGCCATGTGTTCCCACCACACCATGTTATATAGTATAATCACTGCATGCTATGTGCTAAGAGCTTCCCATTAAAGCTCTTATTTGCATCCTCTTCTTCATATTTCCATCCTCATTATCCTTGAAGACACCTTTTTCTCCTCTCTACATCCTTGCTTCATTTTTTTATATGAATAAAAATTTTGGTTTCTAGATAAATTTACTTGGCGTTAGAAATTTTCATTCCCATGATTTTAACAATATTTAACAAATTGTCAACATTAGTTTCTCCAACAAATCATGTTCCTGATAAGTATCCTACTCTCCACAAAATCACATTGCATTTTCTGTTTGTTCGACCTCTCAATTGATTCAAACAAATTCAGCTCATATATTAAATTTTACACTAGTTTTTTTATGATTGTAACCCCTCTATATTTTACAGAAATTTAAAAAAATGGGTCATTTCACGAACACCATCCAAACCCTCAAAATCTAACCTAGAAGAATCTGATAAAGAAATTTAAGAGCTTGAGCTTACAAAGTCTATATTATGAGTCTTATAGCAAAGTTTGATTAACAGGACCATGTGCTCCACTTGCCTCTATGGCTGATTAACATTACATTCATGTGACAATTTATATTATCACCACTTCAGTTTGTCTGAATTAATTCATTTTTTCACTACCACTACCATCGCAGACACCTCTATTCCTAATCCAAAACAAACATGGATTCTTCTATTTCACAGTTTTCATTTGATTAAATTCATTAAATACAGCTTGTTCCATGTTATCTAGCATCATCACATATAGGAATTGTGGGTTCCGAAAATTCGTGCCCCAGCCTTCCTAGACATGATGAATGAGGGACAATGTTATGTGAGTTTCATGTCAAATTTTTACAAAAGCGGACAAGACAGTAGATAAGACACTATCTAGAGATATCACTCTTCTTTTGTGAGGACTTTAAGATTCGGGGTTCAATGTTTCCCTAAGATCTAAAATTGTTTAACAATTTCTGTGAGGATTTAAAAGTTGTTTATGGTTGTTGAACTTGAATAAAATGAATTAATCCTATTTTAAAAATAACCATACACTGACACTCTGAAGCTTCACCCACGAAAGACTTCGTACGCTCATAATGTAAAATATTAGATTTCACGCTCCCAAATACTCAACTTCTTTAGAGAGCATTCCTGGAGTCCAGAAAGAGTAGCAAAAAACTTCCCGATCACCTCTCCAAGAAATTGGGGCATGAAATTGGTAGGGATAACAATCAACATCACCTATGGCATCATTCTGATAATAGATCAACGAAGATAACTCATAGTGAAAAATAAGCAATTTATATTAGGAAGATATACATACATAGCACTAAATTTTTATGAATTTATATATCTAGCACCTACACTTTAATTTTTACATCATACCTCCATACCCATGCAAGAAAAGGTTTTAACAGAAAAACTACAAGTGCGGAAAAACCGAAAAAATAGGATTCCGTGATCAACATCACCTACACTTATTCAGACTTGATACAAGTTACCAACTGAAGTGCTAAAAAAATTACATCGTCATCTGTTTAGCACAACAACAACAACAACAAAGCCTTAATCCCACTAAATGAAACATTTTTCTCCATTGCATCCTATATAGTGTCATATTTTCATTTAGTTCTAATAAATTAAGATCATTTTTTATACAATAAGCCCAAGTCTTCCTAGGTCTACATTTGTCTTTCTTAACATAAATCGAATCTAAAACATCTACTCTCCTAATCAGATCATTAGATGGTCAAGGTTTAATGTGACCAAACCATCTAAGACGACTCTCTCTAAGTTTGTCAGTCATTGGAGCTACACCAAACCAATCACAGAGATATTCATTTCGCATTTTGTCTCTAAGTGTAAAGCCACTCATCCACCTAATCATTCTCATCTCGACAATACTTAACTTAGTATCATGCATCTCTTTTAAAGGCCAACATTCAACGCCATAGAGCATTGCAGGTCTCACCACCATCTTATAAAATTTTCTTTTAGTCTAAGCGATACTTTTCTATCACACAAAAGGCCCGAAGCATTCCTCCACTTCAACCAACCAACTTGAATTTTACTATTAATATATCCATCTATATCACCATTGCTTTGAACAACAGACTCGAGCACCTTTTAATAATTTGATCACCCAAAGTTACACTTTTGTCACTATAGCTATTACTACTAAAATTACATTCCATGCATTTATGAAATATCCCATCCGGTTAAAGCTCTAAAAGAACCAGTTGAGCAAATATTGCCACTTCAATTGTCGTTTCAGCTAGACTGCTCGATTGTGAAGCAACGGACGAAGAACTATGAATGCTCTTTGCATCTACACTTGATATTTGAGCATTATCTATAGTTACACAACTCACTAATTAATATGTAGCTCATAATTTCTATTCAAAAAATCAAAGTTCAAATTTTTGCATGAAGCAATCTTCAAAAAGAATTATATAAATTCACAATGGAACAATCTTCAAAAAGAATTACATAAATTCACAATGTCTATCTTGGCTTATAGTATACATGTTTATATCTAAACAAATCACTTTGTAACTGAATATATTTTTGGTTAATGAATTACATAAGTCACCAACTAAATATAATCCAGGTCACGTAGCTTCACAGTATAACTTATAATTAATAATTTATACTAGAAATACGACAAAAACAAGCCTTTATCCCACTATGTGGGGTCGGCTACACGAATCTTTTTTCTCCACCTCATCCTATTGAGGGTCATATTTTCAGTTAATTCTAATATATTAAAATTATTTTTTATAAAATAAGCCCAAGTCTTTTCGATCAACCTCTGTTTCTCTTAACATAAGTCAAATCTAAAACATTTATTCTCCTAACAGGACCAACAAATGGTCGACGTTTGATATGACCAAACCATCTAAGACGACACTCTCTAATCTTATCCCTCACTGGAGCTTCACCAACAGCTACACCAACCCTATCACGAATATATTCTTTTCCCATTTTGTCTTTAAGTGTCAAGCCACTCATCCACCTAAATATTCTCATCTCAGTAACAGTTAACTTTGTTTTATGCTTCTATATTAAGGACCAACATTCTGCATCATAGAGCATTGAAGGTCTCACCACCATCTTATAAAATTTTCCTTTTGTAAGCAACACTTTTCTATCACATATGCCTAATGTATTCCTCCACTTCAACCAAACAACTTGAATTCTACTAATATCATCCCCACCTCTATCACCATCACTTTGAACAATAGATCTGAGACATCTAAAACGTCCACACCATTCAATGGTTTGATCAACAATAGTTACAACTTTGTCATTAGAGCTACTACAATCAAAATTACATTTATATATTTGGTTTTAAATTACTCAAATAAAGACCTTCAAACTCCAATGTAGACCTTCATAATTCAAGTTTTTTTCCTAAAGTCTTTCTCTAGTCCTAACAAAATCATCAGCGAAAAGCATAAACCAAAGTACATCCTCCTGTAAATGTCCAGTAAGAGCATCCATAAAAAAAAACAAAAAGCTATTAGCATAACAATTCATATGAGAAATAATAGAGAAGAAATTAACACAAGCCTTTAATATTCTAAATTTCAATTACTTCGTGTTGGGCAATAACTAAACAAAGTGCACCAAATATGGAAGCAATTTAATTGTGTACTGGTGTCAAGCCTCAACTAGTAAAAATTTTGAAACCCAGTAACTCCAAAATTATCTTACTCCAGAAAAAATGTAAGCCCTTTACAAATATCACACAACCAGATTAGTTCACCTATAAATAAACCAACTTTAAACCAACAAACTGTGCTCCTCTCTAACAATTCTTAGATATACATTTTATCTTTTTTCAAAGCATTCTTCATGTATCGACCTCACAAATCTTTAGAAAAAATTAATTTCATGCAATCAACTCACCTTTGAGCTAGGATTACTAATAAATTTGTTTTCCAGATTATCTATAAAGTTACAAGATAGCCATGATTAAAATAATTTTTATAAAATGTTGATAGAAAAACAGAAGTCTAGTTCCCTGTTGCAAAGCATGACCAGTCAAGAGGAAAGATGAATTTCACTGTAGTGAAACACATAATATACCAAATATTTTCTCCATGAGATTGGAAGGAAATAGCAGAAACAATATCAAATAAGAAACTGAATTACAGAAGGTAAGTTGAAACCATAACGGGAAATCAACATGCGTAGCACACAATTCTTATGTATTCACACATCTCACACCCAAACTTCCACATTTACATACCACTTTGGTGCTTAAAACCTATGCATGAAAATGTGTATTTGACTTTAAAAAGTTGTGATATTGTTTTTCTTTATGTGATAATAAGCATATGAGCACTATACGTGTATATGAAAGTATAGTTGTGAGGTAAGTAAACACATAAGATTTGTGTGGTATTTATATAAATGCCCCAAAAATAAATACTGATTACATGACTAAATTTATGGAGTAATTACATACATAACACTTGACACAATATTATTTAGATATCTGGCACCATTTTTCATTCATAAGCATTCTATACTAAGCATAATATGCAAAATTCAAAGTCATGCTATAAATAAAAAATTTAAAAAAAAGCCTAAAAAAGATTACAACTTTGACTAACTTGTAAAGATCAATCCACTTTAACACTTCAACTTGTTAAAAGAAACAAAAAAAATAGAGACATGCACAGGTTCTCCACCGTTGACGATGGATTCAGCAATTACCATGTGAAAGCATAGGTCGCCCGAACTGCATCTCCCATTATATTATAAAAATAAATATCCCCAAAGTACCATAAACAACGATAAGATTATGTTTCATGTAAATGTTAAACATCATAGCCTAATCTCAAGAGCACACATATAAACACATAAATTCATGTATATCATTGAAATGAAATTTTTGAGTAAGTTATCACAAATCTTGAAAATGCAAGAGAAACTTGTATAACTCAATTTCAGTGGTGTCAATGAATATTCTTTTTTTTTTTTTTTTTGTTGGAAATGTAGTAGGTGCAGCATTGTTCATCTGATTTTTCAGAATATAAATCTACTTAATTCAAGATTCAATAATATGTCAATGTGTACCAACACATAATAATGAAAAAGAAATGTTTGGGGATGTTTGACTAAGTGAAACATAATTCTTAGCAAACTTCATCATTCTGGCCTAAAAATTAATTCAAATGCTCTGATCAAGGGTTGTATTGTATTCGTTTAGATTTTTGCAACATATCTTAGAATAACATTAATATAATGCATTTAGAAAATTTACACAAATGATTAAATCAAATTTCTTACACGTATTATTTACATATTAGTAGCAATTGTAAGTTGCATTATATCACTTTCAACGTTCTCTCCAATAGTCGCATGTATATTAGGGTATTCAATATACTTGTAGCCTCATACAATTTTTTATCATGATGCAATTCAGTTTGTGACATGTTAAGATATCTATCATGTATGTGATGTCGACTAATAAAATTATGTAAAATTACACAAACAATGACAATATCATCCTGCACGCTCAATGAAAATTATCGCATATTAGATAAAACTTAAAATCTCTCTTTCTAGATATTAATTGTTTTTTCCACTATATTTTGTATTGGGCATTATGTTGATTATGTAACTTTTTTTTGCTTTTGAGTAATTACGAGTTCTTGCTCATAGTACGCACTAAGATGATACATGCAACCATGATATGGTGATAAAAATTTAGCGGTGTTGGTGTATCCTGAGTCAATAAGATAATATCGACCTTGCAGAACATGGAAAGTTTCATGTTCCGCCGACTAATGAAGCACCCTCATATCAGCAGTCGATCGCTCACAACCAGAAGCAACCTACAAAAACTGACGATCAAGACGATCAAACGAGACAGTTGCTATTTTTTTTTTTGTGAAGTGAATTTTTCTCTATTTCGGTATTTGTTTTGTGAGTCCTAATAAACAATAGTCGGTATGTGTGTGTCATTGATTGTTCCAATTGCATTTTCAAATAAATAATAAAATTGTGGGTTAAAAAAAATGTAAGTGTAACATTTAGATTCATTTTTTGGTGGTCAAATGTATTTCTCAGTCAATGACTTGTAAGACAAATTAAAGTATCTATCAGCTGTTTCCAAAGAATGCTGAAAGAACTCACAAAATTATCTATATGAATGTGGATGTGACAATCCTCTAAGGAAAATTTAAAGTTGTTTTGCAACAGTCATATTTCTCGTATCACTTAATGGATTACGGTTTCTTGGAATATGACATAGCTGGATAACAACATCTAGTGGTAGTCTGAAACAATTATAACAACGTACAAGATGTTCAACAATAGCATATATAGCATATTGGTGTCTTGTGTATGCCCTACTAAGATCGATCTCTAAACAAATTCATCATCATCAGACGAGCTACTATTCATAATCGTTAGTAGTAGCTCATTAATTACATTACTTACATCAATGTATATGTTTATCAAATTATAAATAGTGTGCGAGAATAAGTAAACATTCCTATATAATGTAATCAACTTATCATTATCAAATTAAGCACTATTTTATTAAATATAATAATCATATGAATTGCTACAAAAACATTGTATGAATAATATGAAATAAAAATTTACGCTCAGAAAGATAGAATTGCTGAAGCAATATTAGGATGCGAGTTGAAATTTAAATAGTGATGAAATAAAAGGACAATAATCAATAAAATACAATTATTTTAACATTTAACAACCAAAATGCCAAGTCACAGACATAATATTGATTTTCAAAGTCAAGTAAGATATAAATAGTAAATCAGATATTTTGCAAAAATATATTCAATCCAACGATGAAGCTAAGAGCCTTGGAACATTAAGAGTACATATTTATTATTTTTTTTGTTCATTGAGTGCATCAAGAATAATGAGTGCAACTTCATTTGAAATGTCATCAATACTTTCTAACTTTCTCAGATAATCATTCATCGAGATAGGAGCATTTTTGTCAATTGATTTCTTCGATGTTACAACGTTCGCCACCTACGTTGAAGTTGTTTATTCAATTTTTCATAGTTAACAAGTTTTGTGTTGTGTAGTTGAACTAGATTCCTCTCTTCACTCAGTCATTTATTTTCGACACTATACCACAATGTCATTGACTCAATGTTGATAATTTGCACATAGGTTTGTGACATGCTAATATCCTCGATAAAGATATCTCTATTTGAAGCCATGATTTTGTCTTCTTGATTGTATTATTTTTTAACACTTAATGTCTCAACACTATTATTTCTCTTGACATGTTGATCAATAATTGATTGTGTCTATATGCCAACAATATATTCTCAGCATATATTTTTTTTTTAAAGACTCATAAGTTATGTTGTGAAAAAGATTTCTCCTAAAAAGACTCATCTTTGAAGTTTCTTAAAATATAATATTTTTTTATATTGTGAATATTCACCTATTAAAGTATTAACAATGCAGAAGTTATATTGAAATAACTCATATAATTTCTTTTCATAATTTATATGTTACTACTGGAAGGTGCAAATCTTCATTCCATCCTTAATCACTTTTATTTGACAATTGAAACACAATTTTAAAGTCAGCTTTCACATTCTTAAATTTTATCATCACAATTAGAATATAATATGATATATCTAATTTTCTATTTAATCTTCTAACGATATCACCCCATAAGCTCTTCTTTAGCACACCAGACAGAATATTTTCACAAAGAAATTGTTCAATTAACAACTCCCCAAGAATGATGTTATGTTGTTCTGGTCACTTTGATGTCCATGTCGGATTCTTAGGTTTCTGATCTGTACCGATAAATCTTCAATAAGTGTGTTGTGAGCTACTGCTTCCACAACGTAATGAATTATCTTGCACAAATTTTTTTATATCTATAATTAAGACATTGCATTCACAACATAATTATTAAAAGCTTGGTAGTGAAGAAAAATAATTCATACATATTTTAGTGATTTAAGGGCATATTAATTTCCTAACTTTTAGTTTATGGAAAAAATCAAACACATGATGATATTTATATAGTCTAAATTTATGATTATAAATGTTATAATTACACTTACCAGAATACCTTCAAAATCAATTTGCTTATCAAACTTTTGGTAATTTGCTTATCATATATTATATAAATATCCGATATTGAATTGTCATCTAACTTCTATTTTGATCTTTTTATTTCATGATGTTGTCGTGTCATTTGAATTTTTCTCCAACTATAATTGAATTTCCCAAGTACAACAAATATTTCCAAACTAGCAGCGACCGCTGAGTAACTTATCTTAATTGAATTAATGTTTATAGGTTCAAACTTTGAAATTCGTTACTGTAGCTCCTATGAAGTAATAACAATAAGGTAAGAAAGCTGTATTTTTTAAGGATGTATCAATAGTAAGGACAACTCATGCAACTTAATTCGTTTAAAACTGAATTTTTTTAGGTATTTTGTTTTAAAACTATAAAATATTGAAGTGTAAAGCAAAGCCTTGAATTCCAGCACTTTGGTAACACGGATTTAAAATTTTTTTTATGAATATACAATTGATATGAGCTGAGAGTGAATCCAGTGAAATAAAAACAATGTCAATTTTCTAATTTATTGTTCCTTGCATTAGGAGCATTAGGCCCTCTTTATAGATGAAATTAAAGAAAAACCTATGGAGTAAAATGCTTAAAACATTTGAAGTACGCTCATAGGAAATTTGCACCATACTTGATCTCATTATAGAGTTTAGTGAAGCAAAATGATCCACAATATTATGAAATCAGCAATAAATGTCATTAACAAACTCACAATTAACTTTTTTTTCTTTTCATGAACCCATAACATTAATTCAATTAAAATGAGTTGCTCAGAATTCGTAGTTAGCTCGGAGAAATATGTCGCACTTGAGAAACACAATTATAGTGGGATAAAACTCAAATGACAAGACAATATCAATAATTAAAAAAAAAATCAAAACAAAAATTTGATGACAATTCAATAGCGAAGATTGATATAATATCTGATATGAAGTCCACCAATGCCCAATAAAAGTCTAACTCGACTTAAAGATTATTCTGGTAAGTGTAATTCTATTCTTTAAAATCATAAATTTAAACTTTTCACTTTAACTGAAGTTAAAAAATTAATATATCCTTTTATTACTAAAATTGACATGAATCATTTTCTTCCACTATTACGTTTTCAGTAATTATGTTGTAAATACAATATTTAATTTTGAATATGAAGAAACTTGTGCAAGAGAATTTCATACGTGGTGAAAGTGGTAGCGCACAACACACTCGATGAAGATTTATAGGTACAAATCGAAGCATCTAAAAAACCTACACGGATACAAAGTCATCTGAACAACATAACATCGTTCTTAAGAAGTTGTTGATGAAGAATTTCTTTGGGGAAATGATCAGTCTAGTGTGCTGAAAAGAGCTTATAAAGTGATATCATTAGAACATTAAATAGAATATTAGACACATCATATTTTATCCTAGCTAAGATGAAAAACTTTAAGAATATGAAAGCTGACTTCAAAATTCTGTTTCAAAATCAAAAACAGTTGAGAATGACATAAAAATTTGCACCTTCCGGTAACAGGAGATAAATTATGAAAAAAAATCATATAGGTTAGTTCAATATGATTCTTGCATTGTCAATACAATTTAATAAATATACCTCCACAACCTAAAAAGAATCATTATATTTCAAAAAAATTCAAAGATTGATCGTTTTAGAAGAAATATTTTTCATTAATACGATAACTTCGAATAGATATATGCTGAGAATATTGTTGTTTCCATATGAGCACAATCAACTGTTGATCGACATATCAAGAGAAATAATAGTGTTAAAACTGTTAGTGCTAAAAATGAATATATCCCGGAAGACGGATTCATAGTTTCAAATGGAGTTACCTTTATCGAAAATAATAACGTGCCAAAAACTCTGGTGCACACTTTTAATGATGACTCAATGATGAATCATGAAGCATTGTGGCATAATGTTGCAACCAAACGACGAAGCAAAGAGAAGATTCAAGTTCATTGGTGCAACAAAAAATTTGCTAGCACAGAGACATTCAATAAACTACTTTCAGCGTAGGTGAAGAACATTGCAACATTGAAAAAATTACTTAACAAAAATACACTTCTTATCTTAATAAATGATTATCCAATAAAGAAAGAATATAGATAGCATTTTGAGTGAAATTGCATTCGTTGTTCTCGATTCATTCAATGAGCACGACAAAAATAAATATGTACTCATAACATTTCTAGACACTCAACTTCACGTTGGATTGAACACATAGTTGCAAAATATCACATTTACTATTCATATCATATTGGGCTTTGAAAGTAAATATTATGTCTGTGATTTTCCAATGGTTCAATGTGAATATCATTATACTCATTAGTTGTACCGTTCTTTTATTTTAACATTAGTTGGATTTCAACTTGTAACCTAATGTAGTTTCAATACTTTTATCTTATATAGTATAAAATTTTAGTTTGTATTATTCATATAGCGTTTTTTTGATAATAATACATAATTTAGTAATGATAAGTTATTTAAATGTTACAAAAATTCCTACTTAATTTCGCACAGATTATCTGACATTTTATAACTAGATTAAAAAATTACATATAAGTAAATAATATGATTAATGAACTACTAGTAACAATTATGAATAATAGCTCATTTGATGATGATAAATTTATTCAGCGAACAATATTAGATAGAACATATGCAGAATACCAGTATGTCATGAATGTTCTTGTTAGACATCTTATACGCTATTAAAATTGTTTCAAGCTATCACCAAAATCTTTTACCCTACAAAACATTCTTGTGAATCGTATTCTCTTAAATGATACAACAAATATAAGTGTTATAGAAAAACTTGAATTTTTTTTATAGGAGTATCATATGCATATTCATATAGCAATTTTATGAGTTCTTGCAGCATTTTTTTGAAACTGTTAGCAAATACTTTAACATCATCTTACAAGTCATATGTTTATTTGACTGAAGAATACATTCAATTGTCGATCGATGAATTTGAATGTCACACATACATCCGTTCTAACTCACAATTTTATTTTTTCTTCACAAATGCAATTGGAACAATTTATGTCACACACATACCGACAATTATTAATCGAGACTCGTAGAATAGATACCAGAACATGAAGGAGTTTCCTTCACAAAATGTGATGGTCAATGTCTAATTTGATCATCAATTATTTTATGTTGCATCTGGGTATGAGGGGTTAGTTACTGATATGAGAGTAATTTGTTGATCGGTGGAACATTAAGCTTTCCGTGTGCTGCAAGCCGATAATATATTGTTGAATTGGGATATGTTAACACCATCAAATTATTAGCAATGTATCGTGTTTGCATGTATCATTTCAGTGAGTACTGTTGACAATAGCTCACAATTACTTAGGAACAAAAGAGTTGTATAATCATCGTCATGCCCAATTACGAAATATAATGGAAACAACATTTGACATCTAAAAGAGTGATTCCAAACTCTAACTAATATGTGACAATTTTCATTAAGTTTAAATGATGATATTGATATTATTTGTGTTATCTTACATAATTTTATTAGTATGCATCACAGACATGATGTAAACTCAAACATATCACAAACCGAAATGCATCATAATAAAGAATTATGTGATGTAGTAAGTACGGGTGAAAACTTAATGTACATGAGACTATCGAGGAGAAAACTGAATATGATATGATACAACAGACAATTGCTACTAATATGTGGGAAACATGTGTAAGAAATTTGATTTAGTTATTTTGGTGTAAATTTCTTAAATGCATTATGTTAATTTTATTCTAATATATGTTGCAAGAGTCTGAACGAAGGTGACGCAAGGCTTGATCAAAATATTCAAATTAATTTTCAGGCTAAAAATGTCAAAATTTATTAAAAATTTATGTTTTACTAGTCAATCATCGCCAACAATTTCTTTTTCACTTATGTTGTGCTGGTACGTGGTGACATATTATTGATTTTTGAATTATTTGGATTTGTTTTCTGCAAAATTAGATGAGCAATGCCACACCTATTGCATTTCCGACAAAAAAAAAAATTCTTTTGGAACGTACCTTGCAGATTACTAAAATTGAGTTAAGCAAATTTTCTTTTGCATTCCAAGAATGGTAATAACTTATTCAAAAATTTCATCTCTATCATATTTATAAATTTATGTGTGTACGTGCGCATAAGATTAGACTAATATATTTAAATTATACATGAAATATAATCTTATTATTGTCATTGGTGCTTTGGGCATATCTACTTTTATGATGCAATGATGGATGTAATTTAGACAATCGATGCTTTCACGTGGTAACAACAACATCTAACATCATTGGGAGAGAACATGTGAATGACTCTACTTTTTACTTCTTTTTGAGGTATTAAAGTAGATTGATGTTTACAATTTAGCCAAAGTTGTGATCCTTCTAGTTTATTTTTCTTTTTATAACATAGCTTCCAATTTTGCATATTACACTTAGTACAAAATGCTAATGAATGAAAAAAGTGCTACATATGAAAATATCATTGTGTCAAGTGCTATCTATGTAATTGCTTCATAAATTGAGTCATGTCATCACTATTTATTTTTGGGGCATTCATATACATAACGCACAACTCTTATGTTTTTACATATCTCACAACTATACTTAAAGGTGTCAAAAGTTAACTAGACGCGTCAACACGACTTAAACTCGGCTCGAAAAATCTGAGTTAGAGTTGACCTGAAAATTTTTCGAGTCGGATTCGGGCCAAAAAATTCGACTCATTTATTATTCGACTCAAGTTCGGGTTGACCCTATTCGGGTCGATCCCAAACCCGACCCGCTGACCCGAATTGACACCCTTAACTATATTTTCACATCTACACACATAACACTCATATCTTTAATATCACATAGAAAAAATTAGAGTATTATTACATTTTATAAGTCAAATACACATTATCAGGCTTAAATTTTAAGCACAATAGTATGTAAATATGAAAGTTAGGTATGAGATGTGTGAATACATAAGAACTGTGTCCTGCGCATGTTGATTTTCTTTTATGGATTCAACTTACACTCTTTAATTTAGTTTCTTATTTGATAATATTGCTACTACTTCCTTTTAATCTCATGGAGAAAATATTTCATATGCAATGTGCTTTAATATAATGAATTTTTTGTCTTCTCTTGATTCGTCATACTTTGAAGTTGTATGCTAGACTTGTGTGATTCTATCAATATGTTATAAAAATTATTTTATGCAAGGGCTATCTTGTAATTTTAAAAATAATCGAAAAAAAAAATCATTGGTAATCCTATCACAATGGATTTCAATGTAGGGAGAGTGAATTGATTGCATGAAATTAAATTTTGTTAAAGATTTGTGAGATCAATACATGAATAGTGTTTTGAAAAATGTAAAATGTTAGTCATAAATTTTAGGATGATTTCTATTTGGGATTGTTAGAGAGGAGCACAGTTCATTGGTTTAAAGTTGGTTTATTTATAGGTGAAGTTAATGGGTTTTTCAAATTTACTATTAGTTGTGACTTAACACCAGTACAGGTGAAGTGCTTTTATTTTTATGCACTGTTTAGAAATTGTCCGCCGCAAAGTAAATGAAATTTAGAATATGTAAAAGCTTGTGTTAATTTCTTTTCCATTATTTCTCATATGAATCACAAATTATGAGTCATATTTGAAGTTATGTGACTTGCATTATATGTAGTTGACGATTTATGCACGTCATCAACCAAAAAGATATCTAGTCACAAAGCGATTTTTGGAGATATAATCGTGTACTGTAAAGACCAAGGTAAAGATAATGAATTTATATATATATGTACATATGGAAATTACTGCATGCAAATGTTTGAACTTTTATTATTTGAAAGAAAAAATGTGAGTTACATATTAATTGGAGGGTTTTGTAGCCATAGTAAATAAAAAAATATAAAAAGTAGCTTATACAAAGAGCATTCATGGTCCTTTGTTCGATGCTCCACAATTGAGCACTCTAGCTACAATGACAATTGAGGCAACAACATTTGCTAAACATGTTCTTTTAAAGCTTTAACCTGATAGGTTTTTTTATTTACTTCAATTTCGTTTCTTTGTGTCAAGCGGATGACAATTTAATTTTTTTTATTTACTTCAATTTCGTTTATTTGTGTCAAAAAGATGACAATGTAATTTTTTAGCACTTGGATGATAACTGATATCAAGTTTGAATAAGTTAAAATTTTCATCATGGTAGTGCTAATCATGAAATTTTATCATTTCGTTTTTTTTTTGCACTTGTAATTTTTCGGTTTGCACATGGGTATGGCTATATGTATGTAAAAAAGTAAAATGAAGGTGTTAGATATGTAGAAACATAGGAATTGGGTGGTATGTATGTATATCTTCCTAATATAAATTGATCATTCTTCAGCGAGAATTATCTTAGTTGATCTATTACCATAGTGATGTCATAGGTGATGTAGATGTTTATCCCTACCAATGTCATGCCCCAATTTCTTGGAGAGGTGATAGGGAAGTACTTTGCTACTCTTAGTAGACTCCATGAATGCTCCCTAAAGAAGTTATGTATTTGGGAGCGTGAAATCCAGTATTTTACATTCTAAGAGTGAACCCAAACCTTTCATATGTGTATAATTATTATTAAAATAGGATTGATTCATTTTATTAAAGTCTACCAGTTATAATTGACTTTTAAATCATGACATAAATTAGCAAGCAGTTTATTTGATTTAGCAAAATTTACTAAAATTGTTGTGAAACAATTTTTGGGATTTAACCATTTCAGGATTTACTAAATCCTAAATCCTGAATTTAGGGTTTAGGGTATTTTGTTCCCAGACAACACCTAAAATTCAGGAATTCCGTGGATTTATGAATTTTTGGATTTAGGATCCCCAAATTTGCCTTGGATTCAATTTAAATTTGGATTTATTAAATTTAAGAGTGGGGTGGATTTAATAAATCTTAATCGCAGCCAAACACCTACATAGAGAGAGAAAAGAAAATCTAGGGCGGGATTTATCTCTGTTTAGGTAGAGAGTGAGGGGTAGGTAGAGAAGATGAATATGGCCAGAAGCAAGCGCCAGCGAGGATGAGCTGGAGCAAAGGAAGGTGGAAAGGTGTGACTGGATACGTGAAACAGTGAGTGAAATAAGAGGCTGGGACGTAGTTACAGATTGAGATGTAGGGTTTTCTTCAATGCGTCTGAGGTGGAGACAATCGAGAAGCTTCGTTCTGCTGGAGGAGGGAGCGGGCAAGCCTGAGGGAAGAGCTGGAAAGAGTTTCGTGCACCACCGATAAAGGTGAGGCATGGGAAAAAGTAGAGAGCTGCTGAAAACTGAGGGAAAGCTGTGGTTTGTGGATGTGGGTGATTGGGAAGGAGCAGGGGCCGATGGCTCACAGGAGAAGGCAGCGGGATTTCCTATAGCATTTACATACAGTTCAGAAATATCATGAAAATGAGATGCACATGGATTGAGAAAGTGGCATCTGTGTAAAAACTGTAACTTTAGGTAATAGATATGTAAATACAAAAGAATTAAGCGATAATATGTATGTAAATCTTCATTAATATTATTATAATTTTTTTATGGGAAGTGAGGCAACCGAAAGGATAAGATAGCCATGTCACGGGATCCGAAGTTAAATTTGCAGACCATCGCTGGATTGGGATTTGGGCGGCGGGGATGGGGATGGGGATGGGGATGGGGATGGGGATGGGAGAAATGATAATGTTATTAATATTTATAAATAATTGATTTTTATATGACCTAAAGGATTTAGGTGGTATAAATATAAAAATCACGAGATATGTAAATAAATAAAAATTGAGTCGTGTATATGTAAATGCTCCAAATTTTCAAAGTTTAATACAACTGTTATATTTTTATGACACCAAAGTGCAATTAATGTGAATATCAAAATTTAGGAATTAGATAGGTGAACAAATAGAAATTGTATGGCATGCATATAAATCTATGTATTTTATATATTGATCCCCGCTCATCATGTCTTGAATTTCGTACCTATTGACCAATTTTCTTGACCTTTGTACCCTCACATACTTATATATGTCATAATGTAGATAATTTTAATAAGACTATGTTATTGAATAATGCACTCACACAATTCACTTACAAACAGAGATTATTTGGGCTTATGTTAAGTTCAAAACATATTAGCATAAAAAAACTTATGTATGGTTATAACTCATTCACTTGATCGAGATATGAGACTATATTTTAAGTGAAAATCTGAAATAATGTATTATACCTCCTCATATTGATAAGTAAGGCTTGTTTTTTCTTTAAATTACGCGATGATTATCACCTTTTCAGCTAATATTGTTTTTATTTATTTGAATCAATAATATAGCTTGGTTTTTAATTTTTAATTCTAAACTTTATTGCATAAATAGGGATAAGCTAATGCTATTTTGATTATCATGCATTGAAATTAAGTATTGCTAACAATTCTTCTTGATTTTCTCTCTCGTCTAACAGAGATGAGATTCTGGTGTCAAACAAAAATCTCATGCAAGCCAACTTAGCTTGTTGTTTTAGAGTTTAGCCTTTCAATCAAGAGGTCCTGAGTTCAAGGTCTTGTATAAGAGAAGTGCACGTGTTTGCAATTAAATTCACTCAAATTTCTCAAAAAATTAAAAATTTGAGCTCTTGATTCCGTCTTTCTACCTCACCCCTCATAAAAACATTTGAAACCAAGGTATGTTGTAAAAAAAAAATCATTTTCTTGACAAATAGCTCAAGTAACATGTTTCTCCTCAATTGTCATGTGTTCCCACTTCATCATGTTAACCACTATAATCACTTCATGAAATTTGTAAGGGTTTGCTATTAAAGTTCTAATCTACAACATCTTCTTCATCTCTTCCTACTCATTGTTCTCCAAAGCACCTCTACTCTTCTGTATGCTCATCATCATCTTTCTTTTTTGAAAAAGTTTTGTTTTCTTGATAAATTTTCTTCGCCATTAAAAGCCTTCTTTTCTTTGATTTTAAATAGTTTAACAAGCATGGTGAATCTAATTTTACATCAAATCATGTGCTTGAAGTTCCCAACACTTCACCAAATTACATCAATTTTTGTATTTTGATACCTCAACCGTTTCAAGCAAATTTGAATCCTATGTTAATTTTGAACTAGTTTTCCCATCATTTATGCTCCTTTCATCCTTACAAAAATTTTAAAAATGACCAACCATACCCTCAAAACCTAACCTAGAAGACTCTTATTAGAAAATTGAAGAGCTTGAGCTTCCAAAATCAATTATGAATCACATAATAAAGCTTCATTATTAAGATTTTGTGCCTAATTTGCCTCTACAATCGATTAATGTTTCATTCATGTGACATTGTGTTAATCTACATCAACACCAATGTAATCTATGTCTGTCAATTCATTTTTCTACTACCACTATCACCGCATCCTCCAAGCAATTTTAAACATTGGCAACTCATTCCAAACACCAAACATACATACTTTCTTCTATTTAACAACTTTTATATGCATTATAGCTTTGTTTTTCAGCTCCAAAACTTCTCTATGAACATGACTCCTTCCCTCACTCAAGCTAGCCTTTCCAGACCACATAAATAGTTTCCAGTTCCCTAACACAAGAAAGCCATTTACAGAATGATTATTTCCTTCAATCTTCAATATGGAAGGAGAATTTAAAAGAAAATCTAAAACTGCACAGCCTACAGGATGCCTGTTTGCATCTATCTCTACTTAAAATATTTTCTTCCTCTAACCAATTTGTTGCAGGATCTGAACTTTCTTCCAAAATAGAACTTCAATGGTGCGCAAAGTGCAAGTTGCAGAACACCTACCCGCTAATTCTCACATGGGTCTACAGACTAACAATATGGAAGCAGAAATGTTTTTCAGTGATTAAAAACTGAATTTGCACATGAAATTTAAAGATTTCAGTTCAAATATGGCAGCATAATTGGTTCTGACATCCTGGCCATCCCAATTACTTCATCTACATACAGCACTTAGAGCAAGTCATCAATCCAAGAGGCCCAAACAGCTAGTAAGCTCTAAAAGGTGCAGATAATGATGCAATATATTGCAAAGATGAGCTTAATAAGATTGTTATAAAAATTTCAGAACAGAAAAGCAGCAGGAATTAGAGCATGTTGAAGGTCCACTCGTCAGCGTTAGGGTAATCTGCTAAAAGATGAGATTTTGCAAAACCAAAACTTTTCGAGATGGAAGAAACGATGGGAGGAGTTCCGATACCTTTTGGGAGACGATAAAGTCAGAAGGTTCTATCAATCTGTGAGCGCCGCCGCCGATCGCTTCAGCTTCCCTTCACGCACTCACTCCGGCCAAAACTCGGAGATGATATAATTTAGGGAGACGATCCCGCGGAAATATCTCCCTGTATCCACAAATACTTTTGTATTTACATATCTAACACCTAATCTTTTTTTATTAATTCTATAGCACCTAAATCTCAAATATCAAGTAAACAATGCCACCATCTAAGTGAAAATGGACCTTTCATGCCTAAATGCTTGCATGTGTGTAAACATTGAAATTTAGGTGTTAGATATGTAAATACAATAGATTTGGTTATTTGCATGTTAACACGTAAATTTTAATATTCACTTATATTATTTTTGTGTCAGAAATTTATATATATTTCTCACTTTTAATGATAAATTTAATAAGATTAACAGTGTGCACAAAAATATAAATTTTTAGTTATTAGATGTATAAATGTATCCAAACATTTATATAATTTTATAATATATAATATCTATTATTAGTATTGATCTGTGCCAGGAAATTTGCGGCGGTACAGTAATGGATTATCGTCTTAGCGTTGCACGAGAATTCAGCACACACAGATAAAAGAAGAGAAGTAAGCAAAAATAGACACCTCGATTTTTAACATGAAAAACTTTTAAAAGGGGGAAAAACCGCGGGGTCTAGTCCAGTTGAAATAATTCATTATGAACGATGAGTACACGGGTTTATTATTCCTCTAAATTAGGGAAAACAGAATTACAAAGTTGTATAACTATAATCTGGTTACAGTTCTTAGAGACATGAGGTTGCAATGATCATTGTTGATTATTATCGAGGTAACAATCTGTTGTGAGTGTTGTAGATGATTGTTTTAGAAGCGTTGATTGGTCATAAAAGCCATAGTATGCAGTTCCGGGAGTTGTGGACCACGTAGGCAGTAATTGGTTATGTAGTCAGTAGCGGTGAGTAGTAGTGGTGTCTATAGACTGTGGGGACCAAAGTCGGGAGTTGCACAGGCTATTGTTGACCACGTAGATCGTAGGGGGGAGGATTAATGATGTCCGTAGACCACTGGGGCCGGATTCAGGAATTGTATGAGCTGATGACCATGTAGGTGGTTGTTGACATTTGGACTGTAGTGGTGAGCTCTTGTCCCACAGACAGGAGAGGGTTGCTAGAGTTTCCAAGTTACAACGTTGACTGATGGTGTCTGGTCGCGCGGTGGTTGATGATGATTGACAGCGATCGACGACGGTTGACAACGATCAGCGGTGGTCGACGGCAGTCGGCGGTGTTCAACGATGGTGGTGATGGACTTCAACTCATTCTTAAAGCCTCGAGCTCTCTCCCAAGGCTTCCTCCCTCCCCTCTCTTGAGAGGGAGAGGGGTAGGGGTCTATTTATAGTGTTCTGGATGTCGTTAATGCAGGAATATGAATCATTTTGATCAGACAGTCTGGAGAGTTTCACTCAATCATATGTCGTTTAATTGACATTTGAGTATCTTAACAATGTCAGAATTGAGTAATCTTGGGCTCGTTGGATTCATCTTGTCGAGACGCTCGATTCGAGTTTAGGTTTGCTAGCGTCCGCATTAGTTCTTTCTTCTAAATGTCGAAAATCCTCTAAGAGTGGTTTAATGACTTGATCTGAGCTTGATTTGACTTTGATTAGACTAAATTTGATTTTATTAAGTCCGTCTCATCTAGCCGGTCAGTTTGACTATAAGTTTGATGAAATTAGAGCTTTTAATGACGCTTAATTGAAAGTTTGAATGTTTCATTATTTAAAAAATGTCTCGAGATTCGTGTCATGTCTCGTGATTCGTCTTAGCTGATAAAAAATTGTTGGTGATGTATTAAGTATTTATTTTATAAAAAAATAGTTTGGCATGGGGTCTAAATTACGGAGATGGAAAGAAAAATTTTACATTTTGAATCGAATATGTACTTAGTATTTAATTATTTATTTCTTTTATCCATATTTGTAATTTTTTTTTTCTTTTATTAATGATTGGACAAAATATAAATTTCTTTGGGCCTTCTTGACCCATTCTGAAAGCCCACTGGTTGCTTCCTCGTTTTCTAGCATGAGATTGACTCAGACAAAACCTTTCAACCTAAACGATACAAGTCCACAAAAATAATAAAAACCGCTATTAAATTTAAAAAATATATATATTTATTTATTTATAAAATTACATTATCTACGGGGCTGGATATAATATTAATATAGCAATTGTAATTGCTTAATTAATCATTAATTAAGATGTATTTTTATTAATTAAGTGAAAATCAGTTAATTTTAATTTCACTTGACTAATTAAGCAACAATCACTGATTTAATACTTATAAATTAATCATTAATTAATTTTATTATTACTCAATTAAAGAATTAAAAAATAATTATAAATAAATTATATTAAAGTAAGAATAACTTTCATTAAATACTATATGCTTTAACAACTATTTAGTAAATTATAAAGTTAGTTAAGAAGTTAACTTTTAATTATTTAAATCAGATGACAATTAACTTTAATTGATTTTCTTAGTATTTCTATAAATTAATAGCATAATTTAATTGAATTAACTAAACTAAATTTAATGGGAGTCCACTGCAATAAGAAACAGTAATGAGAAAGTAGTTGTAGAAGTAGTATATCTATTTGGAAGATGTGGCTGTAAATCTGTCGTACTGCAGCTATTTCTGAAAAAAATAATTAAAATGTCATTCTTTATATGTACCCGAATAATTAAAACGCTCCTGGGTTTCGACCCAAATGGGAGAAGTGATATTTGACGCACACTGGACCAAGTACTGATTCACTTTTCAATACATATTATATATATATATATAGGCGAGCGCGCACGCACACACACGCGCGACAATAGCAATTGTATTGTATGACATTTGACTCGATTAGACAAAACATAGTTGATTAAATATATGTACGATCATATATCAAAGGTATAATCATATGATAGAGCAATTCTATCAAAACTAAGACTCACAATCCTCCCTTTCTCTGGAAACAATCTCTCAATTTATAGGGAGAGGATATAATATCATTTTGCTACATTTCTGTCTCAGCTTTAATGTGGGTTGTACATGATATTCTAGGCATTTTATATATATGAGCTTATCATTCGGCTGCTCTCTAGCTCAATCAACTGAGTTTGTTTGGGCTTGGCTTTGTGAGGTTGGTTCAGTCGGCTAGGCGGAGCCGGTGTTGTCAATCGACAAAGCTAGATTTACTAAAGGTAGGCATGACAAATTCGATCAACTAGGCTTTGTTGATTAGTTGATCTAGTCAAATGTTGACCCTCGATCTCTGGAGAAGAAGTTTTTTGTCGGCGAAGCGAGGCTAGACTTTCAAAGAGAGGGGAATCACATAACTCAATAGGTAGCTCGTTCCTCAATAATAATAAAAAAAACCTATGGGATGGTTATAAGGCTCAATTGCATTTCCAATTCTTGGTCCCTGATTAGAAGGCTCAAGAGCGTTTGAGGGACGACGATGATATTAAGGAATTGGACCTTTCTTAGGGTCTGTCTGTGATCGATTTTCTTTAGTGGTTAGCTCAAACGCTTATTTATCTTGTTTTATTCCGATTGGTTCAAATTCAGATTGATTGGTCGTCCAGTCCTTCTCTTGGCTTAAACATTTTTGGCCTAGGCTCGGTGGGCCCTCCTTTATCATATTTTCTTCATTTTGACTGTTACATCTCCTAGTGATCACACTAATACATTTTCTATGTAAACAGAAACATCAGAATGAGAGATCCCGCGAAGCACCTTTTGAGTTACTCAACAAAATTAGGCCCTTAAACTCTTAAAGAGATTATACCCCTCTCTCTTAACATTATATTGAAAGTCTAGGTCTCCGCTCTGCTTAAACGTTTGTGTTGCCATTTCAAGCCTGCTTCGAAATTGGGCTGTGGAAACGAATCCATTGGCCGCTTGGCCCATTCTTAAAATTGTGCGCTCTGCAAAATATGTATTTTCATTATAAAAAATTTTGCATACCCAACTGTCACTAAAAGGAATAGTAATTAAAAAAAAAACATAAATTTACATTAATTATGACATAAACTTTATTCAACTCCAATCTAATTTAGAGAATTCTTTTAGCTTACCTGAGCAATAATTATGATTATGAGTGTAAACTAACCGAACACGAGCGAGCCCAGCTCGTGTTCGGCTCATTTGTTTAGCGAGCCGAACACTAGCCGTTCACGAATAAAGAGTCGTTTTGACAACTCTAATCACGTAGCCATAAGATGTTAAGAATTGGGGCAAGGATTAAAAATTATTGTTTATATTAAAACATTATTTGAATCTACTTTAATAATTTTAATTATATTTTCTTAATTAGTACTTTAATTGATTAAAAATCTTTGTAGTTTTTTAATCAATTAATTTTTTTTAAAATACTATTCATCAATATATATATATATATATATAATTGATTAGTTGTATTTTGAGTCATAACGAGCCGAACACAAACAAACAAAGAACGAACAAATCTTTGTTCGTGTTCGGTTTGTTAACTTAACGAACGAGCCGAACACGAGCTTCTTAACAAGTCGAACACGAGTTATTTGCGAACAACGTGTCATTTTGAAAGCCCTAATTTTGATAAAGTTATTTAGAGAATCAATATAATCTTTTTAGGCAGAAGCAAACCAATCCTAGATGTTAGAACAGGCCAAATGGATCAAAGGTTTTCGCGCGCGCGTCTCATGCCTATGCTTTAATTAGTTAATCAACTTAAGCAACTATTTCACAATATATTACTGAAGGGAATTTTACATACATGCCACACAATTCTTATAGATTTACTTATCTAACACCTAAACTTTCATTTTCTACATTAATACCACGATCATATCCATGTTAGTTTTAGATATTGTCGATCAGTTATGGACAAGTAAATGTAAGTCATGTTAAATCATTAGAAATCACATTGGTCTACAATTAAATAAATACTCATACAATACACATGTTCTATAAAGATTCCAACAAACAAGTCCTAAACTTGTAATCTTTCTTGGCTCTACGACTTCTCTATGGCCCGCATGAAACCCAATACTGGCGGCGATGGTTTGTGAGCCATGACTTCGCTTGTGAGATACCTTTGTTTCTGAGCAAGCATTGTAATTAACTTTTCCTTGAATTTCAAATTCTAGCAAGAAAATAACCCCTAAAAATATTTTATTTCTACTTAAATATGGAAAAAAAAATACTATCATATTTGATTTAGAGGGGTGATTCACACTTATTTTATTTCATTTAGAGCCAAAAATATGTGAAATCAAATCGAAGGTAAATATGAATAGCCAACACATTAAATGCAAGGTTCATTGGAAATAACAAAAGAACCAACATAAAATGCATAATTTACATGTTTCATACATCCTAGTAGCCCATTAGATATATAAGTTTAAAATAATACAAGAAAACAAGAGAAACATGAAAGTCATAGGCTAAATATATATATATATATATATATATATATATATTGATCT
>NW_018164565.1:2267492-2276535 GCF_001263595.1 Phalaenopsis equestris | reverse complement strand
TATATATATATATATCTTAAGAGTCATGACTTATATCAAACAAGTCTACATTTTTCCCATGTGTCTATTAGTTTAAATTTCATCGATGTTAACTTTATGGAGTTCCAATAACATCTCTCTCATGTCTAACTCTTGTGAGAATTATATCGACCTCATTATATTTTATCAATAATATATGTGAATCAGCATGAAAAAGATACCTTTCATATCTTAGACTAATTTTATGTTGAAACTTGTACGCCTTGAAAAATTAAGTGAAAATTATTGATCCCTATGATTGAAATGTCAATGAAAGAAATCCTTTTAAAGCTTCTATAAAAAAATTCCTTGGTACTCATTGTATTAATTATTCCCATTAATTTTTTGCTCCATTTTGACCTTCATGTTCATAAATGTGTAGTGTAATTAGGAAGGCAAACATGCCCAACCTAAATAAATATTTAAATTTAGCAATATCATGTATTATCTTGAAGTTCAATGTATCCTTTAGCATAAGTGATCTAAAGATAAGATCTAAAATTAATAAATTTGATAGCATATCAATAAAAAGCTTCGATGATGTAAATTTTAAGGTCATTGTACATAGTATAATTCTTTATGAATAAAAGTTTAATAAAAGTAATTGAAGGTGCATCAACTATAGTGGTGGTTATATTTCTACATATCCTTATCTTTGAAATATTTTACTTAATTATCAATTTTATTTATATTTTAAGGGTAATACTTAAAATTTAATTTATGCTTAAGAGAATGAACTCTCTTATCTATTAGGCTTATTTTGAACAATTCAAGGAGATCAACTATTTTTTAGCTAAACTGACAAAATTACGGTGAATATTTATGTCAACAAAAAAGCATTTATTCCTTTAGACCATTACAAGTTTCATCACCTCAATGTTCCACTAAAAAATAAGAATGGATATCATTTCAATGACATAAGAATCTTTAGATAATTCTTCAAAATTTTACAAGGAAATGAGGAATGGATCATGGTGAAGGGTCATTGGATGCCTCTTGGCTATTTTAAATGGTGTCCTAACTTGATATAGCTTAAGATAATGCTCATCGTACCTTAAATAACTTAAATATTTATGTATCTTATGAAGACTCTAATGTTCTGATTATCAATTATGAAGTAAAACTAAAGAGAGTGATTCTCTAATTGATCATGTATTTGAAGGACAATATCATCAAGTATAAGAATGTTTCCTTGGATTAAATAGTGACAAACATTATGATTGTTCATGGAAAATGCAAGTATTAAAATTTTGAAAGTAAGTTTTGGTAGGCAAAATTGAATTTATACAAATTTAATTTTAATTTTCTTATAAATTTGAAAACATGTTAAATATTAACATTTTAAAATTTTAAGATGATGAGAATCGAGTTTTAAATATAACAAATAGATAAAAAATCTTAAAGTCATGATGAAAATACAAAAAAAAAGAAATACACGAATTTAGAACTTGATGAATATTACTGGGGTATCAGATGAGATAAGTTAGCTTAAAATGATTTAGAAGTAATTAAAAATAAATCTAATATCTCACCCAAATGTTTTCAAGGAAAATAAAAGTTGCTAGATATTTTAATACAATTATATACTAACTAAATGTTGTGGAGCGATAATAAAAATGTAACAAAAACAAGTAACTCTAAAAAAAACACATGATTTAATATAAAAAATGATGCAAAACAAATGCAACATTAAACTTCAATGTGAGAGTAAGATGTATTCATCAATATAGCATTAGACTCACACTCAATATGCTATAATAACTACTTAAATCGATTGATTACTAGAGTGAATCTATAGAATTGACAAGTTGAACATTAGGACCTGTGAAAAATTAATTGAATTAACTTAGGTAAGATTCCTAGCATTAATATTATAAGAAATAGTGCAACAGACTTATAAATGGTCCTAACACAAGGAGTTAACATGTCTGATAGCACAGTTAGGATAACTAATGTACAATTTTCACATTATTCTTCATTGTAGTGCTCTTCTTCATTCTTTAAAAGCTCTTATTCAAATGGTAAATACTCACTAAGGAGATCCTTTCCTCGAGAGGAAAATAACACAAAACAAAATGACTAAAAATTTTCATTCAAAATCACATAATATGAATTACATGAAATAACACCAATTATATATAAAATTTCTAAGGGCATGCTAAGCAAGATATGCAATTGACATATGAAAAAAAGTCAACCAAACGACATTCGAAAAACATATGATAGATGTCAAGCGTATAATATGCTAATGACACTGTCGGTACTAAAAACTTGAGGAGTTGTTGTGAACCATTAAACTTCTAGACCTATACTCGATACTCAACCAAATCACGTAGGGTTTGTTCCTACACCTTCATCTACTCAAGGAGAACACATCCATACGTTTATAATGCTCTATTTTTTGGCCATGGGAGGGGGGTTTAAATAAAATGGCCTAGGGTGGAGCTCAAGGCTTCAAATTGGGTGCAATGTGGTGTTGAGGTGGAGGGCATCAAAGTGCTAGAAGCCAATCAGAGCTATGCAGCTTGGATGGGTGCTTTGGATTTTGATTTAGGGGGGGGGGGGTGGCTCTCGATTTTAGGGTTTTCTGACCACTAGGCCGGGCGACAAGGCCAGAGGTGCTGGTTAGAGAAGTCAGGGAATCCAAGAGAGGGTTTATGATGGTTAGCCACTAATGGTTAGTGATGATGGTGAGGATATTTTGGTTTAGGCCATAAATGGGGTGAAATCCTCTAAATAAAGGGGCCATTAGTCCAAAGCTCAAATAGGTTAGGCTAAGTGGTTCTAGCTTGGTTACTAGGTTCCATTTGGTGGTTGTGGTGTCATTAATTTGGTTTTTTGGGCATGGCTAAGTCAATTTGGTGCATGAGTTCAATTTGGGTCAAATAGGCTTGAAGTTGGGTTTAGCTTAAGCTAGCCATGACATTGAGCCTGATTGATTCATCAATTTGCTCTGGATGATTTTCATGAAGAGATTAGAAAGATTTGGGGTGATTTTGAAAAGATTTGAAGGAATTTGGACATTTGATGAATTTGGGTATGTTGGGCTAGACTAGGCTTAGGTTGGGCTAGAGTTGGGTTAAGTTCAAATTGATGGTTGAAAATGGTCTAAGGGAATAACATGATGAGTTCTTAACATCAATTGGGTGTCAATTTTGGGATTTGGGCATTCAATTAGGTGACATTTGGAGACATGACTAAATTGGAGCAAATTTGAGGATTTTGGATTTGAGCTAAAATTGAGTGGAATTGAAGCTTGATCAAGGTCAATTGAGGGAGGGTTCAATTTGATGTGTGCGAATATTTCAAAGAGTTTGTGATGCATAATTGGGGCAATTGAGTGGGCTATGGGGTTCAATTGGGTGAGATTGGGTCATATGATCAAAATTGAGGTTTTGGTTTGGATCAAAATTGAGTTCAAAGCATGGGCCAATTAAGCTTGGACTTGGTTTGAAATGATCATAGGCATGATGAATTTGAGTTTATAATTGAAATTGGGGGAAATTGTGGCCAAATTGATGGACATTTGAGGTGAATTTGGAGAAATTGGGCCTTTAAAGACAATTTGGGGCTTTTGGTCAAAATGGTCAAATTGATGAAATTGTGTTCAATTGAATGTTTTGGGAGATGATTTTGGAGGTTTTGGGAGAGTTTGGGCCACCAAGGGCATTTTTTGTAATTTTGGCAAATTTGGGGGAGTATTTTGGTAATTTTAGCAACTTTGGATGGTTTTGGGCAATTTGAGTAGTTTCAAGTTTTGGATTTTAGCAACTTTGGATGGTTTTGGGCAATTTGAGTAGTTTCAAATGGTTTGAAATGATTTTTGAACAAATTTGGGCATTTTGGGTGAAATTGGGAATTTTGTCCAAGCTTAGGGTTTGAGGGTATTTAGGTAATTTAGGTACGTCTGGGGTGCAAAATGCCAAGTTGGATATTTTGGTAAAATTATGGAATTAACCACTCTATGTGAGTCATGGACCAATGGAATCCCCATTTGGCCATTTGGGTCAATTTGGGTCATCTATGTACTGGTCCTAGCTAAACCCTAGCCTAGGGCTAGTGGGTCTAGGAGACCATCTACATGAGTCTCCCAAATAATCAAGGGATCAAAATCAATAAAGTTTGGGCTTAGAGTTATGAGTGAAAGTGAGTGAAAGCGAGTGCAAGTGAATGAACCAACTCCAGACCAACACCCAGGGTCAGCTCTAAAGCCAAACAGTCCTATGGGGACTCACATTGAGCTCTCTCATATTGACCCCACCTACTAAGTGCTAGAGGTTAGGACCATTATGTGGAACTTCAAGTTGAGAAAAGAACAGTTTAGAGTTTCTAATGGTCAAGGTTCTTTTTCTAGTCCTCTAGGAGTAGTCAACATGAAAGTCCTATGACTTTCCTTTAGGCTACTAAAGAGGAAAAATTAAACATCAACTAAAAGTGAGGTCAACAGACACTCAAATGACAAATGTGCAAAACTGCAAAGTGCCAAACATACTAAGTCACATGATTCATATGAGTGAAAATCACATACTTAGGTGGACACATATTGTCTCATACAAGTTTAGTAATTGTGAAGCATAACTCATTTTAAACACGATGTGAAATACTTCATGACACTCTGGTCGGTGTCGTGGGGAATGAGACATATGGATATAAATGTGAGCCATCTTCTCACAAAACATGCAAGTGTCTATTGTCTGTGCATATGGCGGCATATGTAGATAAGACACTACAAGCTTAGGTGCTCAAAGAGACACCATAGGGTGGGGGTGCTCAGAGAGACACCCCAAACAAAGGTGCTCAAGGAGATATTCAAGACATGACACATTCAAATCATATAAGGCAAATATATTTTCACATGCAACAAAATATATAACAAAAATAAAGTCAAAGGATTTTTATGTACCTGCAAATGGACATACAATCATGCAAGAAATCCATACAAGCATGCAAGTGATCGGTCAACTAGGCCGGGGAGGTCAGTCGAACCAAAGGGACGGGTTGATTGATCCAGGACAATTGATTAAATTCAAAAGATGGGTTATCGACCCGAGACGACTGGTCAGACCCAAAGTGGGTAATTGACTCGAGGCGGTCGATCTAACTCAAAAGATCGGGCGATTGGGCTGGGGAGGTTGATCGAGGCAGGACGGTCAATCAAACCAAAAGTCGGCGATCGAACTGATGCTATCGATTGAAACCAAAACAAAATTAGACAATCTGGCTGAGGCTGCCTGTCAAGCCCGAAAAGTAGGTTGGTCAAGCCAGGATAGCTGATCAAAACCAAAGTGGGTGATCAAACCATTATGGTCAATTAAAGCCAAAAGATCAAGTCGGGCTAGCCGATCGAGCCCAAAAAGTATGTTGATCAAACCAAGATGGATGATTAGATAAAAAATGGGTGATCAACGCGAGGCAGTTGATCAAAATAAAAAAAACAGGTCTAAATGACTGATTAAGCCTGGAAAGTAAGTCGATTGAGACATGATGACCGATTGGATCAAAAGTGGGTGATCGAACCAGTGTGATCAATCAAACCCAAAAGATTGGGTGATTAATCCAAGGCGGCTGATCGAGCTTTAAAAGTAGGTCGATCGAACTGGAACGACTGATCAAATCCAATGTGAGTGATAGAGCCAATGTTGGACATTAAACTCATAAGGTCAGAAAATAGGGTCGGGGTGGCCTATTGAATCCAAAAAATAGGTCGCTCTACCTGGATGGTTGATTGGACCCAAAGTGGGTGATCGAACCGGTGCCTTCGATCAAACCCAAAAGATCGAGCGATTGGGTTGAGGCAACCGATCAAGATGGGAAAGTAGGTCGATTGATTCGGGATGACTGATCGAACCCAAAGTATGTAATCAACGTGGGGCAGTCGATTAAACCCAAAAAAACGGACGATTGGACTGGGGTGGCCAATCGAGCCCGAAAAGTAGGTCTATCGAATCGGGTTGTCTGATCAGACCTAAATTGGGTGATCAGTGTGGGTGGTCGATTGTACCAGTGCGGTCGATCAAACCCAAAAGATCGGGTGATCGGGCTAGGGCGGTTGATCGAACTCAGAATATTGGCCGATCAAGCTAGGACTTCTGATTAAACCCAAAGTGGGTGATCAACGTAGGGGTGGTCAATTGAACCCAAAAGATTGAGCGATCTAGCCAGGGTGAACGATTGAGCTAGAAAAGTAGGTCGATCGAGCTGAGATGACTAATTGGATCCAAAGTGGGTGATGTACGCAGGGCGGTCGATCGAACCCAAAAGATCAAACGATCAGGCTAGAGCGGCCGATTGAGCTCTGAAAGTAGTTCAATCAAGCAAGGACAATCAATCGAACCCAAAGTGAGTGATCAAACTAGTGTGATCGATCAAACTCAAAAGATCGAGTGATCGGGTCAGGGTGGCCGATCGAACCCAAAAATTATGTTGATTAAGCAAGGATGGTTGATTAGATCCAAGGTGATTGGTATAGTCGGTGCAAAGAATCGAACTAAAGTGATCATGCAAAAAAGCACACAAAAAATACAAAAATGCTAACAAATGATCATGCACATGCAATACAACCCAAAGACTCTCGACGTCACATGGAACTCTTACTAACACCTATTAGAGGTTCAAGGGTTGAATTGATGGAAAGTGATGTCAATGTCGTATAATGCAAGCAACGTGACATTGCCATCCTTTAGAACTTTTTGCGACTGAGCAAAAAATGACAAAAGGGGCATCATCATCCGCCTGATTATTCAATTTCACTTGTCTATGCAAGAGAAACCATCGGAGCAAACAACGAGGTCTCACAAAACCCATCTTTTGTAGGATTTTGATGCTAGGGCTCAAGATGAACGCTTAGTTTCATTGGGAGATGTCCTCGAATGGCTTTCTAGCCTAAAGGCTTTCTCTAAGAACAACAAAGCCTAGTCCTTAATCCTTTAGACATCCAGACCTGGGGGCTCTAGGAGGAAAAATTCAAGAGCTTTAAGGGGTCATATCGTCGCAGTGATTGTTCGATGTTCGACGAAGTCCGGGAATAAGCTCTCATCAAATGAAAAGAAAACGGACACAATTTTTTCCCTAAGAATGATGAAGCTCTCCCCACAAGGATATTTTGACTGTGTCGCGAAATCAAGTGAAGGTCCTTCTCTTAAGTATGAAAAAGCTCTTCTCAAGAAGGTGATTGTGGCGAGGCCACACACAAGAAATTTCTCTCTCCCTCTGTCTTCTCCGGCGAAGTGGCATTCGAAAAAACAAATGGAGAGGAAGAGGGAGAAGAAAATGGAAGAAAGAAGTGAAAGGAGGAATAAGGAAGAAGAATAAAAGAGAATAACTCTCAAAGTACTCAAGTATCTCTCCAAAATCCCTCCTCAAGCTCTTCACAGCTGTCCTCTGGCAGCACACCAGCTTCCCAAGCTCTCTTCTTCTCAAAAAATCTCTAAAATGATTTCCCTTTACCAAATGGATGACCCTCATATCCCCAGCCAAAGGGTTTATCCCATGCTTCGTGGCAAAGAAATGACCCCTTTCCTCATATGAGAACATCCTAGGTGAGCACAAGAACCAAACGTGGCCTAGGACCGGTCCATGGCTTATTTCTGACAGTTCAACGACATTTTGCCAAAAAACAGGAATTGCCTCGCAAAATGCATTCGAGCGGCATGGCTAAGCCTTGGTTATGGTGTGATCACACCACCCTATAGGCTTCGTGAATGGGCTAGTGCTGTGGCCAAGCTCAAATCGTGGTGTAATTACGCCACCTACTTTGTTTGGTCGGCGTAGCTACGCCGACTTCGAGCGTGGTCACACCGCGGGGTTCAAATTGAGCATGTAAGGGATGACCTGGCATGCCTGGTCACGCCATAAAACAGGCGTGGCCATGAGCGATCTAGGCTCACTCCAGGCCCAGTTGTGTCAGACCTCCTTTTTGAGGGATTTTACGCCACACTTGAACCTGGAAAAGCCCAACGCAAGTGAAATCGACGTTCCAGGCTCATCTGTGCTATCCATTTTGAAATCCGAGGTCATCTAAAAGATGTTTTGCCTACGAGTAAGCCAAATTATGGCCCAGTTTGCTCATACCGTTCCGAACGAAATCCGTAAGTCCAGCTGAAGCCGTCCGACAGACGTAATGCTGATCGTCAGAGGATTGAATTGGATGCCTTGCCATAAAAAGTTCTAAATGGTGCTCTTTCCGCTCCATCTCCAACCCTATTACTTGAATTAAAACTTTTTTACATCATGTTCATGCATGACTTGTAAGTAAAAAAGCATGTTTCATCATGTTCAATTATAAAGAGAAAAAAATATCTATAAATTTAAAACCTTCCATTAGCAAAAGAATTCAGCCATGCCAATTAAGACTAGTAGATTGATCTTGAAATCAAACAATCTCTTAAGACATTAACATCTCTATTAATGTAGAAAACCTACCCATCAAAAAACCTCAAATTAAAACTTTTTGTATGAGAGCAATGTATTCTGAATAACCAAAATTTTAATGCATTGTCTTGCTTTGTGACTACATCTTTGGTCTTTGTCTTGGTACTGCACGCATGACTTATTAAATGTAAGAAAAAAATATAATTATGAGAGTAAGTTTTCTTATGAATTAATTGTCTTGTAATAAGTCCTTACCCCAATTAAGATCAACTAATCTTGTTTTGATGAAGTGCTCAGCCATTAAACTCCACACCAAGAGCTTTAATATGACATTGACAAAATTTGAATTCAAAATTTTATTAATGATTGCTGTCCTTTTATATAGCAATATATTGAGAATTAGGTAAATCTAGAATTCTTAGATCAGCACAGCAAGCGTCTGAGTGGGTTAATCCATTAAAGTGAAGGATACACCACCACCATTAAATGCCTTAAAAGCTATTCAAATTAGGTAAAACATCATCAACATGATTAGTCACCAATTATCATTCGATGGAGGGCATACTCACCGCTAAATTCTTGTGGCAGAGTGTGATAAAAATGTCATAATCAATGAAAAGTATTTGGAAATATTTCAATATATATATTGATCCCC
>NW_018164565.1:2234596-2267436 GCF_001263595.1 Phalaenopsis equestris | reverse complement strand
CAGGATAAGTGTTGAATCCCGATTTGTCCTCTTGAACACGCCTCAAGAGATTGAGGTTAAGAAGAGAATGAGAGAAAAATAGAAAGAGAATAAAGTGCAGAAAAGTCTTTCTCTTTCATTCATAAAATGAAAATATTTATGATCATAAAGGATATTAAATAAAATGACAATTGTACCCCCACCATTATATTCTTCATTAATGTGCCCTTATTTAGTTAAGGGAGTTACAATTTTACCCTTTCTGGTATCTTCTTATAATTAGAATTGATATCGTGTTTTTTTTTAATCTAAAATTGATATTGACATCTTTTCAAATTCGTAACTAACACATTCTCATCTCAATAAATGATATTAATAACTTTTCATGAGTCTAAGTCTCCTGATCAGCGAGCCTTTGAAGTGTTTGACTTAACTGATTTGAGTTGGCTATTTTGTATTGATCTACGTTTGTTTTGGTAAACCGAGCATCTTTCAAATGGCAATCGGTCGACTCTGAGGCGGTCGACATTGTCGTCTTTGGTCTGGGTGATTCTTTGATTGTCAACTAGTTGTTTAGCCGGCTTTCATTTCTTCATTTGGCTTATGATGTTCGGCTTGAAGTCTTTTGTCAGATCATTGAATTTCACTTTTTTCCTTCTAAGCCGCTTGATCGACTGATTCATGTGGACAATTTTCCTACATATAATAAGATTATCTTGTTAATAAATATAATTAACTATATGAAGTTTAAAAATAATATCCTTAATCTCATACTGAGCAAATTTTGATTAGAAATATTCAGATTCATTTTTTAAACTGCTCGTTTTATTTTCTTATAAGGTGTGCCAAACTGAATTTTGAAAAATAATAGTTATATCATTAAATTTGTTTTATTTAGAATATATAATTTATATATATCTAGCAACCCATTTAAAGATGGACTAATAAATTAATGCATTTATTCATCTAACTCATTGATAACTTGAAATATATATATATATATATAGTAAGCTTAATATATATAGATTAAGATTTAATGATATTCATAACTTAAAAGAAAATAAAAAATACATAGATTAAAATTTAATGATATTCTTCAGAATTTAAAGGATATTAAAAGAAATACAAATATTTTTTATGGCCTGCTTGAAGCAACAACAGTTGTTTTAAATGACAGTAGTGGAACGGCTGTAGAAGAGACTGCTGTTCAAAAAACTACAGTGACTATTATAATTTTTTTTTTTTTTCTCAAAAAGACTGACTGTAGCAGCAACCTTAGCCAGATCCGATTTAAAAGTTGCAGCTTGAATTAAAAGCGCAACTTTAAACAAAGCAGACAAAACACAAATTTACCTAACAAAAGAAAGTCCAACGAGACACGGCATCGCCACAACTCCGCTGCCCCAAATACACCTGTAGTTTCACTAATGATATTATTTAATATATTCGAAAAAAAAAAAAAACTATTTACTCTTATTCCATAAATTTCTTAAAAACTTACAAGCATAAATCTTTTTAAATCACCCAATCATATACTCTTAAACAACATAAAATTATAATCAAATAGTTTTTCTAATCATTAATTAAATTCTAAATAACAGCAAGATCCTATAGCATTGATCTCCACTTATACATATATCCATTCAAAAACTAATAATAATAATAATGATGATGTTCCAACTGCTCTCCCAGTACTGCTACCTCAGCAAACCTTTCTGAACTAATTCTGGTGCTTGACTAAAGGCTCCAACCATGAACGGTGATCAGCAAAGCCAGCCATGACTGCTCTCAACGCAAGCTGGCCATGGACGTTGACCTCTCAGTGATAAGTGGAGTTTGACGAAGAAGAATATTTGTGCAGAAAATATGGCCACCGATAAGCAGTCGAGGAGCTGTGGTGGGTGAAATCTGTAATGAGGAAGACGTGATATTCTGCTCCACTTATACATGCTTCTTTTTTGGTATTTCGGATAGATTATCAAAAGTCGTAGTGATTACGGTGGCTCTGATTGGGCGTGTGTTTGATGACCTTGTTTAGTGGGGTTTTATTATTTTTTTTTTTTGGATTGGCTTTTAAATGTTTGTGGAATTTTATTTATGTATTTTTCTTAATTTGAAATACAATTTAAAATTTCATAATATATTATGATTCATTTTTTACCTTGAGAAAATTTAACCTCGATAGATCAAAGAAGATGATCAACTTAAAAGGCTGACCAAATAAATATTCTACTGACTGACAAGATAATTTCAGTCGACCGGCTACCTGAGCCTAATGGAGCCTACAGAATAGGGATTTTTCGATCCAAGAATTACTAGCCGTGTACGGCCGAGCGATGGTGAAAGTTGAACTGAAGACTTATTTGCACGTTTATTTATTTATTTATTACTAAATTAACCTGTAGTATGCTTGATAAAATCGGGGCACATAAGTAATTATACTTTTTATACCTCCCTTTGACTATAAATATAGGGGTCATTTCTACAGTAAAATATTAATGAATCACTGATAATAACTCTAAAAGCTTTATCCTACTGTGCACACTCTCTCTCTTTCTCTCATATCTTTTCTCTCGTGTTACGCTCTATTTCTTGGATGAGACTCAATGAACAATCTCAGATTCAACATATGGCTATATAATTAATTTTCTCAATTAATAAATAAATAAATAAATAAGAAAACTTTATTTAAAATTTCTATGTTTTGTTGATGAAAGAAATTATTGTCAAGCAAAAAAAAAAAAACTTATTTCATAAACTATTTAAAATTAAATTGAATTCATATTTTAAAAAATGAAAGGATTGAAATAAATTTTTATGTCATTTTTCATATAAAAAAAACTAAATAAATCAGCATTCATATTGTTTTATAAAATATTTATATTTGTATTAATTGCATTTGAATAAATTTTGTTTCGGACATTTTAAGGGAGCGATTTCCTTGTCTTTTTTTAAAGTAGATAATGGAAAATCATCGAACACCGCTGCTTTTTTATTTTCTATTTTATTTAAATTTATTGGAAGTGTGGTGAGTGTGGGACCCAGTGAGGGCATCGACCTAATTACCTAAACAACATGACGTACTGGATCTGGTGACAGGCAATGTTGACGATATCCCATCAATGGTCCAAAATCGCTTTCAGCTATCTATAGTTTAGCCTCGTGCCAGTAATATGAAGGGAAAATGCAATGTAATTATCAATAGCATGAAAAGCGATCCACCATATTTGCTGCTTATAATATGATTCACTTTTCTTTTTAGTTGTCTTGAGAGTTGTAAATGCATGTTAGTGTAAGTGAGCTCGAGTCACTTTCAATTTGAATTTAATTAATTAATCGAGTTTCAGCTTGGACTCGACTTTAATTCTACGAGTACGAGTCACTTATGAATCCGTTTGTTCATCTTATTTATCCTAAACAATAAAAAATAATTTTGATGCAAGTAATTATTGAGATAAATAATAAGAAAAGTAAGAAGAAAATTAATATTGGTTATATATTTCAGTAATAATTAATTGTTCTTTTATTAAGACGGTCTAGACTGTTCACGTGACAGATAGTGATTAGAGTTCTGATATATTTTTGCATCAGAATGCCTAATAATAATAATAATAATAATAAAGAAATCTATAATATTTTAAGAAAAAGTTATAATATTTAAATATAATAAATAATAATAATAGATAAATTATATATTTTTTAATTATAGGGTAACGCACTAAGCATTATATAAATCATTTTCTTTTTTCAGGCGGCAAAGCACTAAACTTAGTAATATTTTACCTAAAAGTAATATTAAAAGAAAATTACATAGACGAAAATGCAAAAGTAATGCAAAATATGATTGATTTGATCTCAGATTGAGGAAAGAGTAGAGTGATACATTATATGTATCATATATTATATGTGATATTACTTTTCTATTAAGTGCTCTAGAAGTGCCTAACAGCTTTAAGAGGCGTATGACCAAATATAAGCTTTTATAATAAAATTATAGATCAAATTAGAACATAAAATGTGGCGTGTGTGTGTTATATGATGAATTTCAAATGTGTCGGTGGTTGTGCAAGCATTCACGATATAAGACCTCTCTGGTCCATCAGATCGGGAGTTCGAATCCCCTTTGACACAGTTAATCTTAAGAATGTGATACTCAAATTGTTATGCACATTATGGATGATTGAAGGCTCGTATGATAGTCTCTGACCATTCTGTGTACACACACACGAATTTATTGTGGCAGACAAGGTTACAGTGCACCAGACAATTGTGGGAAAAATTTTGACTTCATGGTCATAAGGATGAATTTTGTGATGAAATTATGCCATAAAAGAGTATATATATATATATATATATATGTGTGTGTGTGTGTGTGTGTGTGTGTGTGTGTGTGTGTGTATTATAATTTTGGTCATCATCTTGATAGTAGTAACTTGCAGCCTTTTTTATATTTGTCGATTGAGTTGTAAAGCTCTACATTAAATATAAATAAATAATGATAATGGAGGAAACATAGGTTTCTCAACCGAATTGTAATGCATAAGCGCTAAATTTGATGCGTGCTAGAAGATTAAATGCGATAAAGTATTAATTATATATCATCTTAGTATTGTATGATGATCCGACATACACTCAGATAATTCAACATAAGTAAATAGAAGGAGACGCCTTAACTTTTACGTGGAAAACCCTTGAAAGGAGGAATAGCCACAAGACCTAGCTATGTTGAAATAATTCATTATGAATGATGAGCATATATGTTCACCTCTTCTCTTGAATCAGGGAAGATGGAATTACAATGGTTGTAGTTCTTGACGACAACAAGCTGCAAGGGCCATAGTCGATTGCCACGAATGTCGTAATTTGGCCGTGTTCCGGTTGATGCTCCGCTTCATAGATTGCTCCGTGACTTTGCGACGTTAGTTGTTACTTCGCTTGATGTTTCATCGCAAGGACTAGGTTGTGCGTCATGGTGATCGGCGACAATTGAAGAGTGGTGATTTGTTATGGTCGGTGACAGTAGAAATAGGCAGTAACTTCAGCTCATTCTCCAAGCTTCAATCTTCTCCAGACTTTAAGCTATCTCCCTTTTCAAGCTAGTGGTAGGGCTCTATTCATAGAATTCCTGACTCAATTAAAAAAAGAATATGAATCACACTGAGTTGATAACCCGAAGATGTTTTCTCAACCAGAGGGTATTTGATGGACATTTGGATGTCTTAACGATATCAGAGTTAAGTGATTTTAGACTTGTTGGATTCTTCTTTTTAAGACGCTTGATTCGACTATCAGCTCGTTAGATTTGACATTTGTTTGACCTTCCAAATATGCCCAAAAAGCTTCAAAAAGTGGTTTAATGGCTTAATCGGGGCATTATTTGGTTCAAATCAGACCAATTTTGATGCTTTTGGGTCTGTCTAGTCGAGTCGGTCAATTTGAATAGATGTTTTCTTAAATGAGAGCTCTGGATGACTTATAATTGAAATTTGAACGCTCCTTTCTTAGAAATTGTCTTGAGATATGTGCCGCGCGTTGAGAATTGTGCGGATTATTGAAATTTGTTAGTGCCGTATCAAAACTTAATAACACTTTAAGCACAAATAACATCCATAGAAAATCATGTAGTTCAAGAGTATGAGGATTGATCAGGAAGATGAAGATTAAGGGCATTTATATACATATCACCCAATTCCTACGGATTTAAGTATCTAACACATACAGTTTAATTTTTACATTTAAAGCACCCATATCTCTCAAATCAGATCAAAATGCCACCATTTTATTTTTTAAAACGTGAAATAATATTTTCATGCATAGTTAGGGTGGTAAGTATGCAAATATTAAAGTTTACATGTTAGATATGTAAATACTGAAGAACTGAGTGGTATGTATGCAAGTCTTCCCTTTGTATTGACCTGAATTAGGGTAGCAAAATTTTTTCTAGCAAAAAAAGTTTTTACAAAATTAAAAAAAAAATGTATTACATGCAATGAAATATTAAGCAATCATACAACTCCAGTACAATTAGATATACATCTTGGCATATATATCATAGCACTATATACGAGTTGTATTATATAATATGGTGAAAAAAGGAAAAATAAAGTAGAGATACATTGGAGGTCAATATTTCTTGCCAATGACTTATGCAAATGGGTCTATTATTACATTTCTGAGATGTTGAAAGATCTCGAAAATACTAATAAATATATTTCATATTTGTTATAAGTCTTTATTTAGTGAGTTATAAATTACATGAAGGATCTTGAAAATCTCTATTTATTTCTCTCCTTAATTAGAGAGATTAGTTGTCTCTTATATTTTCTTTTTTATTGTATTCTGTGTTTATTTCTTTCCTTACCAGCAAAGTCCTGTAATGAGTATTTATACCCCTCTTTGCATCAATAAAATTATGTCCTCTTATATTTTTTCATGGTATTAGAGCCATACCAATCATCTTCGGTATGACGACTCCTTCATCATTCGATATCTAGTCCCTCTTCTTCGATGCTGGAGCTATTTGTTGTGACAGCGTTCTCGGCGGTGCTGCTCATGCTATACTGACCTCCGGTGAGAAACCTCAATCTATTAGTGCAGACGATGGAGTTCTTCTTCAGGAAATCCTCCGGCTATGCAGACCGCGCTATTCCTCTGCTCCGCTTAGGCTTCCGTCGAATTTTTTCCTCTCTGCTTCAATCAATCAGCTCGGCGACGATGAGTCCGGCCGCATGCTCGCCGTCATCCCTCGCGACAACGGGGTGTGAAGCAAAGCTTTTCTGGAAAATAAATTACGAAGCAGTAATTTATTTTCTTATGCAAATGGGTCTATTAGTACATTTCTGAGAGAAATAGACTACCTAATAACTTTTCTTATAACAGATGTAATTGGTTTATTATGTAGTGAGTATGAGACAAATATGAATGAAAATCAAATCAAACTGTCAATTGAGCATATCATCAATTTATTGGTTTGAAACTTATATTTAAAATAACATACACAGACTTTCAAACCATGTTCAATATTTTGAAAAGGGGCATCTATGTATGTACTGCACGATTCTTATGCATTTATTTATCTAACATTTACATTTTCATGTTTACATGCATAACGCTCAAAACGTAAATATTATATAAAAAATTACATTATTATTATCTCTTTGAAAGTGAGATGTACATTTTCTTGCATGAGTTTATGACACAAAAATATTATAAATGGAAATATCAAATTTTAGATATTATATATGTAAATAGAAAAGAATTGTGTGGTGTTGTATACAAAATATGTGCTAGAGTTGATCCTGAGGAGATCTAATGGTCTAAAAGAGAAGGGTACGATAAAGGTGGGCTCACTGATAGAAGATTATAAGACATACTTATCTGATTGAGTGAATTTGTCCGAGTCAGCCTAGCAATGCCAAAATAGATCGAATCAAGAGAAACAAAAAATGATCGGAGGACATAGAGACGAGCCCACTCATAAGCCAAAAACGAGACTAAAGGTTATCAAAGCTAATCATCACAAGAGAGACGACCCAATGATGAACCACTTCCCTTGCATCTCCAACCATCCCAAAGACACCCAGAGGCTTCTAATTAGGGGTCAAGGATCGATACCAGACCATATCAACCGACCAACCGATATCGAGCAAGCGCATCCGATCGAGCAAATTTTGCCAACCCGAAGTCAGTTAAGCCTAGTTGGCCGATCTAGAAAGCAGTCGGACGACAGACTTACCAATGTAAAATATCATAAATACTCCAGTACGGATCCCTTTAAAGAGTGTAACATTATGATATTATACACTCTCGTCTACAAATAGAGAAATCATTTTATGAATAAGAAGCCAACAACACAATATATTATTATTCATCGTTGTTCACTCATCTCTCTCTCTCTATTAGCATTTTATTCATGACTGTAATTGACTGACAAATGAAGATTCAACAGATATGCAAGCACAATTCCCTTTTTAAAAATAAGATAATGAGTAAAAGAACATTTTGCTAAGTTTTGGTGGCTCTATGCAAAAACATTCATTTCATTATCATTGGTGGGCACTCATATTAGCATCCATCAAATTAATCTATGACGTTCATGCTGTGAGGGTTAAAAAATGTTGGTCATTTCAGGCCTTAACTAATCACATTAATAATTGTGATAATTATGATGAAGCACATGATATTTAACATTTCTCTCACAGTTCTAGCATAAATTTGACCATCTAAATCATGAAACTATCAAAACAATACTCAAATCTATCAATTTAGATTCAATTGTACAAGTGAGGTATTCATTAAAGCGTGAGGCCTCTAATAACCCTTCTACAAGTAATAAGCAAATGAAGGTCAGACATGAAATATGAAAATGGCATGACTCATCCATACATCATATATATCAAAAAAATGTCAAAATACCGAATTGGTGCAAGATACATGGTTTGTCAATGAGCTGTCTTTCTTTCATCTTGAAAGATATTTTCTATTAAATTGATTTTAACTTGCTATCTTCATGCCAATTATTGTTCTATTAATTTTCAATCTCAATCATTCCCTCTAGTATTAGAATGTCTTCATGGGGACCAATTCTCCACATTAGTTAGGTTAGGTTTTGTTTTGGTTGATTGTGTGAAAGATATAGCATCAAGCTTAAGATAAATTGCTTACCCAAATTTTACTAATGTAGAATAATATTTCTAGCATGCTGCCTCTTAATAAATTTTAATTTGATTCATATGTGTGTGTGTGTGTGTGTGTGTGTGTATAATAGTGGGAAGAATTATTCATAACTTTTGTTTGTACTACAAAGTGCTGACCATAAAACAACTAATTATTCATTCATATTATTTTTTGAAAAATGCCAAAAGATAACCTTGTGGCATTCAAATTAATTTCCCATTGATCTAAAAGGTGAGCATTTGATGGAAGGGTTGATTTTCAAATTGATTGCAACCAAAAATAAAAAATCCAAAAAATAAAACCATTTAACGGGTTTTATAAAATTGAATAAATCAAATCAAAACTTAATTTTGTTTGTGCTGTTGCTTTATGAACCACCTGATATTTAATTGTTAGAAATTGATTATGAACAAACATCAATGGTTATCAATTTACGTAACATTTATTTACGAAATGACTCCCTATTTATAGAAAGGGTTCTACACTTGATTATATATTGTGCCCTTACGAAACATAGGTATGGCAGGGGCACTTTGCTCCATCTTAAACTCGGCCCGTGCGGCGAGATACGATCGTTTGGCCTTTCAGTCGGCAGATTAGAGAGCCGAGTGGATGTGCAGTCGAATGGCGCTAGGTCTGCTAGTCATTTGTCGGGAGCTTGGGTCTCTGTCTCTGGGGGCGCTTGGGGACCATCGCTCTTTCCTTATGCATTTTACTTAGATGACTTCAGTTCCGTTCTCTTGAATCTGATCAGTTGTGTCCTCTGGAGTTGATCCTCCTTCCGATTTGAAACACGTAGTTCTTATGGCACACATTCTCGTATGTTTGGAGATGTATCTCTATGTCGTTGGTGGCAGAGCTTGAGGGGCCTTTTCTTTACGGTTCATGGAATGTCTTTGCCATTCAGTTGGTTGTTTTTGATGTGCACCTAAATTTGAGGTTTTAAAAATCAAAAATATGTTTTTGAAACCGAACCAAATAAAACAAATTTGTTCGGCCTAAGTTTTTTATTCCAAACTTGAAATCAATATGAAACAAATTTTGAGCCGATACCCTGCCACAGAATTTCACAAATCAAATTGATTTAAACAAAAATTATCAATTAAAACTTGAGTTTCAAATTATTTTTAGTTTTAAATAATTTTATCAGTTTATAAGAACTTCTACAATTTTACTTTGGAAACCTAAACAAAACTTAAAAAAAAAAGTGTATCGAATTTTTTTTGTCATCTTATCTCAAGAGATATTACAAACTTAGGGTCTGTTTGAGGCAGCTTGTGTGTTTCACGATAAACGTCTTATCCTAAAACACGGGCCGCGAGTCAACCACCGGGGTCGAGTCGCGGCCTGCGTTTATTGTAAAAAACTCATTGCGAGGCATGCAGCGTTTTAAAAAATGTACAAACCAAACGGTTAGACAGCGTTTTTCAACAACGCCGCCACACTTATAAGCTGCCCCAAACAAACTCTTAATTATGCGAATAACGTATACATTTTAATTAAAATATTCTTTATTTTTCTTAATTCTCCCTATTTTAACTCTAAAAATCTGAAGTGCTGCTCTACCGCACAACTCCAAAAGAAAATAATTTAAAAGAAACTCTATTATTAACAAAAGCATCTGGTACTAAAATTATTGGAAGCTGACAAAAAAAAAAAAAACATGAGTAAATTATTGAGAACAAAAAAAAAAAAAAAAAAAATCTGATGCATGCAAGTTGGAAAGAGGATCATGACGTATTTACAATAGAATATTATGTGCGGAGTCCGTACACGTAGATTCCAAGTACAAAATTGTCGTACACTCTGGTGCACAATAGTATACAACATAGCTATACACAGAGTTCGTATGCATGCATACTCCGCACGTATTAATTTGTCCATATTTAATATGACAATGAACCAGTTCTTTATAATTAAAACATTGAATATAGACCTTCATTCTAACAAAATATCATAAGAACTATATTTCTTATATTCTTAAGACCATAAGGAAGAGGGCAGATCCACCTCTGCAAAATTTTATCAAACAAAGCCAAAGGCTTAGAAAAAAAAAACAAGGATAGATAAAAGATAGCAAGATAAAGGAAAGCCAGGTCAAAACTATCTATAAAGAGTATCTCTTTAATAAAAGAAGAAGAGAAATATAAGAGTAATTACTATTAGAGTGTTAACAATTTTCTTAGTGACATTAATAGACATAAATGACATTATCAATATAACTAATAGCACAAACTTATTAATCATCACATGGAATTTTACTCATGACAAGTGCATATGATTATCATAGACCCTAAACCATATATAATATCTTTTGAAGAGTCCACCTAATTTGATGAATAACATGTTCATGTACAAGGAAATAAAAATAACCAATTATTAGTACCCACAATTGGCTTTAATATGACAAGCTTATTTGTTGATTGATACCGGCAATCTACCTTATAATATAATATTTAAACTTTTGAATTTGTATTTAAACTTTTGAATTTGTTTTTTTTTTTTGAATGGCCACTTTCCATGAATAATTTTTCTAAGAACTATTTGTGTAAAGAAAAAATTGAGGAGTCCACAAAAATATAGGAATATGATTCAAAAGAAATAGTGATAGAGCTTCTCATTTTTTAGTTTTCCTTAAGAGAGGATCATATGTACTAAAGAGAAATATTCTTATGCACAAGGTAAGTTGAATGAAGTATAATAGTATCTTATTTTGACCAAATTTGAACCAATCAATGTGATCATAAGAAGCACTTAAAAATTTCTAAAGTGGTTTTTGTAGTTAAAACTAAGCAATGCATGATTTTATCCAAATGTTGTAATATTACTATTTTTGGTTCTTTTTATAACTCGAATTTAGAAGTCTGTCTTGTCATCATTTTAAGATTCCTTTTTTTCCAAAAGAACCTATTATGTGAATCGTATGAACGATTTTGAGTAGAGTAATGGGGGCTAGGAAAGAATGAACTAAGACGGGGACTATATAGACAAATTAAAAAGAACTTGAAGAGCTTATGTGAGGTAAATCTCGTGTGATAGGTCAAGGGTGTACATTCAAATAAAATAGGATCGAGACACCTTGAACCAAATATCTATGAAAGAATAACTATATAAGCTACCCAGTAACCAAAGAACCAAAAGAATATTTTGTTTTGGGGTCAGCAACTCCCAAGGGAACGTATCTCCTTGGTTAATTACACCTTACGGAGCACCCAAGAGTACTCTCGATTAGAAAAGTCCTGCTTACATTTACGTAACGACCAACTTAGGGTATCACAAATGTGGTTATTTCACAGTAACGTCTCGACGCTTTCAAAGCTCTCGCAAATTTATAGGGCAGAGAGTGAGTTTCTCACATCGCAAATGGGTAGCGACTCGTAGGTAATCGGGGCCTATGAAATAGTTGGTCATCCTGTATGGTCCGCACTATGCTTCCAAGGCCCGACTAGGCCATAATGGTAGAGGGTGAATCACTATACTCCAAATGGGTGGCGGTCTATCTGTAATCAGGGACTATGATACGACAACGATGAAACTTCAAAGGGAGCGACATGGCTTAAAGTGGGCAGCAAAGGACAGAAGGAGGGATCCTAATCGGGTAGAGATAGTTAGGTTAAAATACTACGGATCCGTCATCCCAAGCTATTATGACTAAGTCTACCTGGTCATGAAGGTAGACGACCCAACATAACTGAATGCCCCCTTGTCAGCAATCTGTGAATTGCACCATCCAAGGAGACCTAGTAGCTCTAAGGTCAAGAGAATGAAACTCTAATCCTATGACCCTTCATAGGTAAGAAGAGCAGATGTAAAACTGATACACGCCAAAGTGGCGAGGATGCCGCTAGAGTGGAAAAGAGAGAAGAGATCTAGCTACAAAGCTGAAAACACTTTTAATAAATAGCTTAATCCCTGTCTTGGTCAAGGAAGCCTCTGATGCCCTAAACACACTAGAAAACCACCTAACTATAAATCTATGTTCGGCTAGTTAGGTTGGAGAAGTACGGGGACTTCTCCTTGTGACATGCATAATGATGCAATTATCTATTCAACTCTTAAGAGTGAAAGCCCCATTAATTATTACTTAGGTGATGATCATGCTATGCAACCCATTCAAAATCCAACCCGAAGGTCTTGCAGGAAAGTAAAGTGCAAATTTTGAAAATTCATGAATGTTTTAATCTTTTATTTTAATTAATCCAAAAATTTTATTAGAATTCTGTAGAAATTTCAGAAAAATTTTAGGTTTTTATACTTTTAAAAAAAGTTCTAGGAAAGAAAAAGCCTAAGCGGTACGTGTTAGACCACTAGAACTTTAGCATGACATACACATGCTAAACATGACACAACAACATGTTTTTCCCTGTCAAGGCATCCTCGTAGGCATTATTTGTTGCCCTGTTATGACTAGCAATGGATCACCCAGCTAACGAGACAGATTCATCATATTGACAATAAGAAATTCACATGCAAATGCAAAGTAGTTCAGTACGTTGTGATCGCTCCATCAAAGCAGGAGCGATCACCAGATAACAAACATTCATCACAAGCAAGGGCATAACTCAAGACATATGACATACATTCAACATATTATGGTAGTGCTATGGGCAACATAGCTTGCACACCGAATGGAGTTAGAGGCCTTTGGAGCATGATCCATACTAAGTGATAGCTATGTGCCCACGTGAACAAACATTGCGTTTTTGGAGGAGTCAGAGGCCTTTGAAGCATGGTTTGTGCCAAGTGATGCAGTGTGGCATTCCTATGGTAAGTGTAAGTGATGTCATAGGAGAAGAGATGATGCGCATGAAATGTGCACAATGAGAGTAAAGAGATGCATTTCCTGCTATTAGTAATTACACCAAACTCTCTGTTTGACCGGTGTGGTCACGCCACCTTTGGGCATGGTCACGTCGACTACAGGTCTCTTGAGTTGTCCGGGGAGGTTTTGTCCTTGCCAGCCTGGTTTAGATGTGGTCACACCATGGGTTGATCTTGGCCACACTTGAATCAGACGTGATCTCACCGGACCTACACAACTCGAACTTCTGGAAAAGCTCACCAAGGAGTTTTCGGGTCTTGTGGGACCTTCAGAGGATCAGATATGAGCAATTATAATCCTAGACCTTCGTGAAGGTCGTAAAAGCATCTCAAGAGAGCTTGGGAGGGTGAACCATTTACGTATTGCCAAGTATAAAGGCTCCAACATGAAATCCATCTATCAAGACCTTGGGTTTAAGATATGAATATAGTGTGGGATAACTTCATTGGCGGTCCGCGTCAAGTGAATATTTGTACTTGCTAGATACAACTCTGTGCCATAGGAACAAACTCCAATGCAGATGATGCCGAAGTCAATGCCGATTTGAAAACAATCAGCTCGGAGCATGGCTATGACAGTGTAGACCCCAATTACAGTGTTGTGTTGCTCGGCAAGGATGTTCCACATATATCGCATAAAAATGGTTGCAAACAACTACCACATGGAATCTATTGAAGCAATAGAATTTATTTCAAATTATTTACCACAAATTAAAATCTAGTTAGAATGATGCTCGCCAAATATGAAATTTTCTACTATTACAACAAACTAATATAAACAACTTAGTGAGTCAAGGATATATTATGATAACAGAGATGCACGCACACAAGTGTAGTCCTAACCTTATTATATCACATTCATGATAAATATCAATTGTCTTTCTAAAAAAATAAGGGCAATATCCATCAGTAGGTCAAATTTTATCTTTGTAACTGTCTAATTCGGCTAGTGCTAATTAAGCGTATGATTATCATTAAAAATAGGCTTAGTTAACCAAGCTAACATAAAAAGGATCACGACATGGCTAAGGTTTAAAGTTTGCAATGGTTTTTGCATAAGAGGATAATGAAAATTGTAGTAGTGCATAATGAAATCCTCTTGCAAGCTTTATGGTCACAACAATTCAACTTCAATCCTATCTTTAACAATATTATAGCCATTATATGTTCAATTGGTCATAATGATTAAGTCATCAAAAGAGTCTTGGTAATCACTAACATACATACAACATTTTCTCACAGTTATAAGTTCTTCATGTTGTTTTCTTCAAAATAACTAAAGTATTTTTTTTTTTTTTAGTTTTAAGCATTCCTTTCATTTTGATTTAAGTTAATATAGTTCTACCTTCCCTTTTTCCTTTGTTTCCAATTTTTTTTGCAATTGTAGCTAGTTACAACATTATAAAATAAACCTTTTAATAATTATCCATATAATTTTATTCATTATGATTGCTACAAAGTCATTAACTATAGGGAAATCATGCTAACATTTTTTTTCTAATTTTTAATTGAGGCGTTTAATGACTTAACAATGTCTTTTGTAAAAATTAAAAATTTATCTTGTGTTAGTTGCTTAGTTTCTAATATGGTATGGAAATGTTATGCTATTTTATAAAAGCCTTCAGATCAATTTAATAGTACAAATTAACACCAAAGCTGTAATACAAATGATTATACAACAATTATACTTGTTTTAAAAAATGCTTAATGCAAAGTAATTAAAGCTTTATAGATGTAGCATATTTGATAAAAGAAAGGGGGACTTTCAAGCACTTATTTATCATCCCATTTAAAAAAACAAGAAATTAATTGTGTATATATTATTGAAAAAAAATGATCAAGAAGATACGATAAATTATGTTCATATATTTTGAAGAAATGATTTTAGAGATTAATAGCGTTGTTTTAAAAGTAAAACGCAACCTCACTATACTATGATCTTATGAGTTTATGTGAGTGTAATTGTGAGCATGGTTTAATTAATCAAAAGTCAAACAAATTTATGGAGGAGATTATTTGATGTTTAACTAGTTTAGTGGACATACAAATTTTTATTAAATTTGTTAATAATAGATATCTTATTGTAAAAGATAAGATATCATTAAAAAATAACTTAAAACAAAGGATCTTTTTATATTAATAAATTTAGAGATTAAATTAATAATTTTAGGGTGCTTGTTGATGGAGGAGGCTACCTTGGGTATTTTAATCTTTATCCAAGTTTTGATTTTCCATTGATTTTCTCCTATGGATTCCTTGAATGCCTTGGCAATGTGCCTATGGAGCTTTCTCTTAGACCAATATGATGATTCCGGTAAAAATCGTTTCTGAAGACAGGGTAATGAAGTTAGCTTGAAGATTTATCGAGACGACAATTTTCTTAAAAGCTAAATAAATGTTATTCATAAAATAAAATATAAAAAGAGGTCCATACAAAACTAACATAAAGTCGATATAGTTGCTATTAGAAATTGAAATGGAATTAGAGAGAACTAAGAAGCAAAATTACTTACTAGGCATTCATTTCCCACTTAGAAACATCATAAATATCATATTTTTCAAATAAAAATCTAGTAATGCAAGGATTCCTCCAAAAAAAATTTCTTTTTTATCCATGTCATGTTGTCTATAAGAATTTTAAATGAAGAAGTGAAAGTTCTTTTGAGAAGCGATATCCTTAAATTTGATAAAACAAAATGTAAAATTTGAAGGAGCCAAACCATACATAGATAAATTTTATTAAGGCATAACAAAATTAATTACTATAGCTACGTAAAGTGCATGCATTAATTTATTATGAATTTGATTAAAATTTATGAAAAAGAAAATATCTTGATTGATGAACTCTACCAGTTCAATTATTAACAAGCAATTATTTTTAGTAGATTTAATATTTAATATGTACTACACAAAAGGGATTTATTAATGAGATAGGGGAGATTAGATTCAATATATATCACCTATTGTTGAAAACCACAAAAGCTAAAGTCATAAGCTATATCATCCTTAGAACATTAAAGTATCAAGTCTTTATTGTTAGAAAAATAGTAACAATTATGTTGATGAATATTTTAATAATGACCTTGTTGGATAAGAGTTAGTGCAGTTGGTGAATAAAATTATTGGATAAAAAAGAACTTTCACTTCTTCATTGTTGAACATTACATGAATCTCATTGTTGAATAGCCAAAAATCAAAGAGATGGGAAAAGAATCTCATTGTTGAATATTACATGAGTGACGATTTACATGCATAATAAAGATGAGTTTTCAAAAAAGAGTATGTTTGATTTTTAACGAGGAATTAACCAATATAAATTTTTTTATAAAGTTGAATGTCATAAACAAATAGTTAATAACAAAAAAAAATGTTTTTTTTTTCTCTCAAATACCTTTTTTTTTACCAAATCCCCTCTTCTAAAAATGAATATAACTAAAACTAGAAGAGCTATTAAAAATATGAATTTTGAAAAAAAAATTTAATGATTGAAGGTTAAGATACGAACAAAACAAGAGTATCTACACAAAAAAGACATATTAAAATTAGAGTTCAAAGAAAATAGCACGGACTTTCTAAATTTATAAACTCTTAAATGAAGGAAAGTAATTCAAATCACAACAATAAGTATTTTACTGAAATATTAGACTCAAAAGACCATTTGGACAATCAATTATGTTAAAGAAGCATCCATTGAAATGACTATTCACAAAATTTGAAGAAAAATTGTTAATTTTGTGAAATTCCTAGAGAAAATGTTTGGATTTAGCAAGGATACTGAAATGACTCTAGCAAACCACAAAGCATAAAATTTGGCCTACTTGATTGAATAAAATGTCGAGGAATACTATTCATAAACTTCCTTACAAGGTAAATTCAATTGAAATTGATAAGTTGTTTAATACATTCTTAGAGATCAAAAAAGTGGGTTTTCCCTCATTTGTATACCTAAAAGTAAGCTACTTGTTGAGGATGAAATGAGTAAGGGGAAAACTAACATTGATTAAACCAAAAGGAGCACAAAAAAAGATGATAATGACGTTAATAAAAGAGTAATCACAAATTCAATAGGTCTAGTAGAAGTGGCTTGATATATAAGATGACCCATGGCATCAAAAGCAATATCCAACTTCCTAATAGAAGGGGTAGTGAAGCTTTAACCACAATTCATTAAGGTGAAGAAAATACTGAAGATCTAGCTTACATTCGATTAAACCAGCAAACCAAAGCTTGGTATAAGGGTAAAATTCAACTTATTCATAGGAAAAAAATAATACAATTTCTACACTCAAAGGTGCGACATTTGAGGAGTTAGTAAAGGGAAGGAAACCTCATGTGCCAAGCTTCACTCAAGACAATCATGGATATTAGGGGCATGTGTGGTTGTATGATACCTAGGGAGCAAGGACAGCTTTCATTTATTAGTTAAGTGTCATTTCTTATGCTAACTACTAGGAAGGAGGTTGTGGTATCATGGATGTGTAGAATTGGGATTTGATATTGATTTGATTGATGATTAAGAAGTAATTTGATGGTATTCTTTAAATATATTGTCGAGACTGGTCGATCTTGCACAACTAAACAATTTGAAGTCTTTATCACATGTCTTCTTATATAAAAAAAAAATGCTGAAAAAGATAAAAAGTTATGCATGTATGGCTTTGCAATATACTTTAACACATGTTAAATTTCCTCAATATAGTTTGGTCATGTATAACATTAAATCCATATTCTTTAAAATTTATTGACTATTTTTTAAGAACAATCGAGTATTAGTTCAAATTTTAACTTGAATTAAATCTTGTCGCTACCATTATACGTGTTGCATTATTTTGACTTACACAACTAACTTTTGGAGCCAAAATATTAATCATCTTAAAACATTATGTGATCATGTTTTTTCTTAAGAAAAGACAACTAAGATTAAAATTACAAAACATCTCAAAGGTACTTCTCCCATTTCAAAGCATGCTAGAAAGTTAAATGTGCCTAAAAAAGTTCTATAACCATAATATTTTAGAGAAAAAGTGAGATTAGAAATTAACATTAGTTTGGACACATCTTTAGGAACGTGTAAATTGTGTTTGGAGAAGAGATGCATCCATGTATAGCACTACACATGACACTTTTTCATCTCACCTTACCAAGTTATTTAAAGTAATAGTACATTAAATTTGAAAAACAAATTAAAAAACATTATTAATGCATTACTATTTACTATATATTATACTCTAAAGTTATATCAATATTAGAAGATGATTCAAAAATCATTTTATGATTATTAAAAAAGGCAAAATAAACAAAAAAAAAAATTAATTAATTTGTAATTGGGTGATTTAGGAAGGTGTAAATTGTTATTCTACAATTAATTGCAAATTATGCTACTTGATGACTCCATTAATTATACTGTTTCTCCTAATGAAGAAGGATTGGACTGCAAATTTCAAAGAAACATTTGATAAGATTAGGATTATTGTGTGCGGTCAATTTTACTACAATAGTAATGATTCATTAACTTTAATTTTGATGTGTTTTAGGAAAATAATTGCTCCCTAAATCAAAATTTAAGTGATTACAAGCTGTCATCAAGCACATAAGAATTAGTTCTTATTTAATAAAATTTATTTTTGTGTGTGGATGGATAAGTATTGCCCTCACAATGCCAATTCAACTCTGACGATTTGATAGAATGTTCTATAAATATCTAAAAATGTAAACATTTATAATAAAATAACCAAACATAGACTTCAGCTTCATAACATTATGGTATGATAGAAAAAAAAATAAATATAAAATAAATATAAAAAAAAAATTGAAGAGGTTGTCTCGCCATCTAAATGTTGTCGATCCGTTGATCAGATCTGGTCACTGACTCTCAATTCCTGGCAGGGAGCTCCTGCAGAGCAATGGAACTAAGGTATCAGACAGAGGTTACATCACCGTAAGCTGATAGGTAGCAGCCATTGGATGAAGAGATCCCAAGAGATAGCTGATATTCGCCTTATTGACTCTTGATAACGTTCAGGGCGGCTACGTCCCAGTGGGAACTGTGGGACTGAAGGGGTTAGCTTTGTTAGTTTTTTTTTTCTCTTGGTTTGGTTTCATCGTGGGGATATCCATAAATTCTCCTTTATTGGCGATCGATTGAACTGCTCAAGTTCGGGCCACCTGATTGTCTTATTTAATTACAATATTGATTATGCCAATTGGATGTGTGGGCCCCCTAGTCTCCCGCTGGTGGGCCCTCATTTGACACTTCTTGTTAAGGCAATCAAAATGACTTGTTGTTCGCTAACTGTTCGCGTTTAGCTCATTAAGAAGCTCATATTTGATTCATTCGTTAAGTTAACGAGCCAATCACGAACAATTTTTTTGCGCCTGATATATAAACGATTCAAACACAAACAAAGATTTGTTTGTTTGTGTTCTGTTCGTTTTGACTAAAAAAAATTAATTTTTTTACACACACACAGAAAAATATATATTTATATTTAAATGTCTTTTTAATAAAAACACTAAGATTTAAATCTCGTCCCAACCCATAAACTCTACGGTTGTGTGACTAGGTTTGTCAAAACGGTTCTTTGTTCACGATCAAAACTAATGTTTAGGTTGCTAAGCAAACGAACTAAACACAAACTTTTTTTTTTTTTTGTTCAAAAAATAAACAAGCCGAACAAGAACAATAATATTTTTTAATGAGTCAAACACGATGTGAGGCAGGGCTCGCTCATGTTCAACTCGTTTACACCCCTACTTCTTATCGCATTTTTGCTATTAGATCTCCTCAATATTCGTGTGGATTTTTACGAATAATTATAATAATACTATCCCAATTTATTTTATATTAATAAAATAGAAAAAAAAAACGCAATAACGACAAGATGTTAAATAAAAACCAGCAGCTATCATATTATATATATATATATATATAATATATTCTTATATAAACTTACTTGTACTATCTTATTATAAAATGCCAAATTATTTTGAGAAATATCTTGCACATTTGATGACAAAATAAATAGTTCATAATCCATGATATTTTTAAGAAGATATTTGAAAATCTGCCCAAAAAAGCTTTCATCATTCATGTGCTTAAAATCATATAAATATTTATAAGACATTTAAGACTAAATAAATTAAGGCATCTTTATATTTGCTTCGATTAACTTAAATTTACTTTAGTTTCTAACCTTAAATTAAAAATAATTATGCATAAGATATATTTTTTCTTCAATTGATTGAAATTTTCATCTTCTTAATATAATACTAAAAAAATCATAAATTTTATAAAGACAATCAATTTATTAGTTTTATTTTTATAAAGTTCATAAATCTATTATTTAAATTCTTAAATGTTGCATGGTTTATTAAAAAAATTTTCAAAAATTTTACCCCTCATAAATAAGAGAATATTATTTTTTTTCAATTATATACAAGTCATTTAGAGGTCCAATTCCGATCAGGTCCGTGAAAAAATTTAGAGTGGGCCCCACTCTAACAATAATAAAAATAAAAAGATGTATTTTAGTGATCATGATTGGGCAGTGCATGTAAATTTGTGTGTGGTGTCGATACACAATAATCGCTCCATTTTGAGGCTCCGAAGAGGCCAAGTCATTTTTTATTATTTTTAAAAATTAACATAAATACTAAAGTGGAATCAAGTAATTCAGAGACACCTCTTATCCACACATGGATCCAACTAAAATGCACCCTCCATATTTTTAACATGTAGCAAGCTTAGTATGATGCCCTTTTCTCTTTTCTCCCCCATTCCAAACGCCACCCATCACCCTCAGCCATCCACTTATCCCACCTCACTTCTATAAATTCATGGCTCCAACCCTTCTTCTCTACCATCCCTCCTCCTCCTCCTCCTCCTCCTCCTCCTCTGGTTAAGATTTGCAGAAGCTTATGGCCAACTCCAACAAATCAAAAATGGTTAGTCCAACCAGCTTAATTAAGCTTTTGTGATCATTCCTTTTACAAGATGGAAGTAGATTCTCCATGGCTAATTCCATGCTCTCTTCGTTCATCGTTCTTCCTCTTAAGTAGTTTCCATTTGTTTGATTCTCAAGAAGTTGCATCATCACTTCTAAAAAAAAAATACTGCTAAAATATTTAAAAAAACACATAAAAATATTTAAAATCATTGTTAAAAGCATTTGCAGCACTAACAATTACAATAATTTAAAATTTACTATAATGAAAAATAGCAGAGAGTTTTATCACTGTGATTGTCTTTATAAAATGCTGCAAAAACTTATTTTTACTAATGCATATTTTTCTTAATATTTTATATTCTCTTTTATGGCTCTATATTTTTATGTTTTTTTACACATCTAACACATGATGTATAAATTATTTTATTTATAAACATCAAAGCATTGCTCCTTACAAATTGCCATGAATATATAATGATGAAGGAACAAATAGCTGAAGGAACAAGAGGAGAAGGAGAGGTGGAGCTTGGAAGAGACTTCAAGGAGAAAAACAGTAAATATACCACAGATGGCTCTGTGGACATCGGTGGGCAAGTGGCAGCCAAAGCAACGACAGGTGGATGGGTGGCTGGGAGTATAGTACTAGGTAATTCTTTCTTTTTTTTTTAAATATTTAATTAATATTATTATTATTTCTTTCAACTTTCTTGATTATATATATATATATATATATGTTAGTATATATATATACATATATATGATAAAAATTGTTTATATGGAGAAAATATTACGTGCGGTGTTCGCAATATACTCCGAGCGACGAAATATTATTCTTCCCATAAATGAGTGTCTGCGTGATGTTTTAAATTTGTCTTCGAGCTATATCAATTGAAGTCTTAATTTGAACTTTTGGTCTATTTTATTTTGAGAAAATGCTATTTTGATGAAATTTTTAAAGAAAACATTTGACAAAGATAATTCAGAATATTGATTAAAACGAGCAATCCAAGCAAATAAATGCTGATTTGTCTTAAGTAGTAGGCCCAGATATGAAAGCATGAAGCATTAAAATTATATTTGCGTATATGAAAAGAGTTGGGTTGGCATATTTCATGTCCCACACGCTTAGTTTTGAGAAGGGCTAATTATGTGATGGACAGGTGGGGTTCTTTAATTATTGTTCATTATCACTTAACAAGTTATATGTATAGAAATATAAGAATTTGTGTATATATTTGTCATTATTTGGAGAAAATATTAGGTGTGTTTGCACGTACGAGATAGAGAGTGTGCATACAGACGTCCTCTAATACTATAATATTATTTGTTCTCTGTAAGTGCGTTGCACGCACCTAATAAATGCTAATTAAGTTGTGTTCGTTTCGGTAATCAAGTTTGGAATTAAGCTAAACACACAAAAGTAGGGTTTTACGTGTGATGAGTGGAAATAGAAAGCATGTTTTGTGGGTGATTAGAGATATTTTATAGTTTGGCCATTAGTGATTATGGTATTCTTTTGTTCATAATTATTTATTTATCTCTTTGTTTGTTTGTTTGTTATAAGCTAGTTTTATGATCATGTGTTTCGGGTGGATTATTTTATTAAGATTATGGTTTGATGGTGATAATATAATTTAAAATACATCACACGTAAAATTCATTTTATAATTTTCATATGTGGGATACACATCACCAATAAAAATGTTACTTTTACACTATTACATAAAACTTTCTTTTTAAACTATTCAACAACTTTATTTATATGTTCTATGTATATTCTATACTAATATACATACATAAAAACGTGAGAATAAGATCAAAATACAAAAAACTTTTCTAGAATTGAGATGTTCATCATGATTAATGAGAAAATGTACATGATTACTAAGAGGACATTTTTTGTGTCAGCAGAGGCTGCAAATTCATTAAATCTGCAAAAAATGAAAGTTTTTGGACTGCACAGCATTAACCCCTCATAATCCTAATGACTACATATTATGCAGTGAACCAAGGATTAGCGACGCTTGCTTGCTTTGGTGTTGGGGTAAACTTGGTGCTGTTCCTGACAAGAGTTGCAGGCCAAAACAATGCTGATGCGGCCAACAGCGTAAGCAAATGGACGGGGACTGTCTTCATGTTCTCCCTCCTCGGCGCCTTCCTCAGCGACTCCTATTGGGGGAGATACAAGACTTGTGTGGTTTTCCAATTCATTTTTGTCATTGTAAGCTCTCCTATCATGACCATTAATCATCTTTCATGTATTGGAAGATTTGCATACATATCACTCAATTCATATGTATTTACATTCATATCTAACGCTCAAATTTCAATTTTTACATACGTGCAACCTTGCCTATGTATACAAAGTTTATTTAGGCAGTGTTTGGTAGCATCCTATTTACTCCGTTAAATTCAATTTTCTAGCGTTCGGTCTTTTTTTTCACACATTTCGTCTTTTTCTTCACACGTTTTCAGCTGCCACATTCTAATAAAACTATTCATTCCAATGAAAACTTTTGCCTCATTAGTGTTATAATTACCGTGTTAAAGTTGATATCATTAAATTTTGTCCATTCTAAAAAAAAGAATATTGATTTCACACCCCTAAACAAGTTTGAATCATTGTAAGTTGAATTATTATTATTGTGATGATGATTATTAATATATTCTTGCAATTATTTCAGGGTTTGGTAGCACTATCCCTAAGCTCACAAATGTTCATGCTAAGGCCCTCCGGGTGTGGAAAGGCTAATGAGCCATGTGGGGCACACTCAAGCTTGGAGATGGGATTATTCTACCTCTCTATATACTTAGTGGCCTTAGGAAATGGAGGTTATCAGCCCAATATTGCAACATTTGGGGCAGACCAATTTGAGGAGGGAGACCCTAGAGAAGCCCGCTCCAAAATCTCTTTCTTTAGTTATTTCTATTTGGCCCTCAACTTGGGCTCGCTATTCTCAAACACTTTTTTGAGCTATTTTCAAGAAGAGGGACTATGGGCCATGAGCTATTGGGCTTCTGCTGGCTCGGCCTCATTGGCCCTCATTCTATTCCTTTGTGGAACCCGGCGGTATCGGCATTTTAGGCCCGGGGGGAACCCTTTGCGCCGAGTCTGCCAAGTAGTGGTTGCGGCTGTGAAGAAATGGAAGGTCGAGATGACGCCACGTGGAGCGGATGATTTGTATGAGTTTGATGGGAAGGAAATTGAAGCGGGTGCTTCGGAGGGGAGCAAGAGAATCCTCCATTCAGAAGGATTCAGGTGAAGTCATGTTTAATTAGGAAGTGAAGTTCTGTTTATGTTTGACTCACTAAAATTTATTTTAATTAGTGTTCGATTCATTTATAATTCTAGCTTAAAATAATTATTTTAATTTATTTATAATTCTAGCTTAAAGTAATTATTTAGCTCGTTTATTTAACGAACAATTCGAACATAAACTACTTAACGAGCCGATCACGAGCTATTCATGAGCAATGATCATTTTCGATGTTTTAGACTTGTTTTTTTTTTTTTTTTTGAGCATTTAAAAACATGCCAACCAATTTCTCCTTATTTATATATCTAACACATAAATTATATTTTTTTTATATTCTACAACTAAAATCTCTTTACTTAAATATAGTATAAAAAAATAATATTAAAAATGATATAATAAAAATATTTTTTAATTATTTTAAAACTTATTTGTGAATCGAGCTAAAGAAAAAAACTCGATGAGAAATTCTCAAACTTTTTTTTTTTATTTTGAAAACATGCTGACCTGAATAAATGAACATTTGAAGGTTCTTAGACCGAGCCGCCCTCATCACCTCCGACGACTTCCCCGTCTCTGGCGACTCCACCGCCGCCAACCCATGGAGGCTCTGCACCATCACACAAGTCGAGGAAGTAAAATGCATCCTCCGCCTCCTCCCCATCTGGCTCTGCACCATCCTCTACTCAGTTGTCTTCACTCAAATGGCTTCCCTCTTCGTCGAGCAAGGCGCCGCCATGAAAACCACCATTTTTGCAGACTTTCGCATACCACCGGCGAGCATGTCAGCGTTCGACATCTTCAGCGTAGCCATCTTCATTTTCTTCTACCGCCGAATCCTCCAACCCATCGCCGCCGCCCTTCGCCACGATCCAAGGGGATTAACAGAGCTCCAAAGAATGGGGGTGGGGTTAATCATCGCCGTCGCCGCTATGATCACCGCCGGCATTGTTGAACACTTCAGACTAAAGCTACAGCGCGGCGGAGAAACCAGTTCGCTCAGCATATTGTGGCAGGTAACAAATAAAACTTAAACAAAAAGAGATCTTTTTGATCTGTAAATGAGCAAAATGCGATCAAAATTTGAACTTGAAGTCGTTTATGTTCAAATCAACAGTTTTTTAAATGGATACATATTGATAGGTGCCGCAATTTATGCTGATTGGAGCATCAGAGGTGTTCATGTACGTTGGGCAGCTGGAGTTCTTCAACGAACAGGCGCCAGAAGGGCTCAAGAGCTTCGGGAGTGCTCTCTGCATGACCTCAATGTCATTGGGAAATTATATGAGCGATATTCTGGTGACTGTGGTGATGAAGATAACCGGAAAAGACGACAGGCCGGGGTGGATTCCGGTTAACTTGAACAGAGGACACATGGATAGGTTCTACTTTCTTCTGGCTGCTCTAACAACTGCTGATTTTGTGATTTATGTCATATGTGCAAAGTGGTATAGGTGCATTAAGATTGAAGGGAAGGGGGAGGGAGAAGAAGATGGAGAGTGCAGTGATTAAATCAGAATTGTTGTGTCATAGTAAAGGTGTGTTATTTCTAGGGGGAAAGTTTTAGGTGAGATTAGCTCATCAAAGTATTTTTGCTTTGTATAACTTTGTATTGTTATGTAATGATAATAATTTAGTATCATACATAGTAAGTAGTACAGATTATAAGAAGAAATCTGTCAATTTCAATGTTTTCATGAGTAAGAGTTATGATGTATATGATTACTTTGTATTATTGCTGGTTTGATGATCAATGAATGAGAATAACTTCGGGTTTAATCAAAAACACATCTTAGTACAGTCGTATATGAATGTAATTAGAATGAAAATTACTGGTAAAGTCTTAAGCTCAATATTATCTATATAATAAGCAGCTCTTATTTTGTTGATTAGATATAAAAAAACATGTATATTATTGTACGTAGAAAATGTGTCAACATGAATCTTGAGGCAATCCAACAACCCCAAGAATGAATAACGTGGCAGAGGCGGGCTACACACACCAGGTGTTGCAAAGTATGGGCAGCTCACGCAAGTGTACGTGGCATATTGGTAGTATCGTGGTTGGAGTCCGGTTGTCAATCCCACAAAGAATGAGATGAATTTAATTACGAAAAGTTCTAGCCTACAATTCTCAATCCTAGCCTGAAAGGTTGACTTAATCTAAATCTTATAAACAATCCTAAGTTATCAATGCATAAAGTGAAGAGTTATTTAAGTAATTAAGAAGTTCTCTCTTGGAATGGTTTAATAAGTCAATGTATGTGCATGTTAAACAAATATATAGATGACAAACAAGAGCAACTCTCTTCCTTACCCCCTTCTGGCTTAAGTTTGCATTAATTTAGTAGATATATTTCTATTCCACCAAATTAATGTGATTAACTTAGTCATTTCCCTAAATATTTCTTTTGAGATTCATAACTCACGACAAATTTTAACATCACACTTGGCCAAATTGAAATGTAAATTACGCGTGATAAGTTAATCATCATCCGTAACAATCTTTAGAAATCCTCAAGGAGACTTCACATACATGTCTTCTATTTCCCCATCCAAAAGAAGAAAGAGTAATTTACTCACTACGCATGCTTGAACACACCAACATGGTCATTTCATTGTAAGAGAAATAAAAGTACAGAAGTCTTAAAAGAATAAGAATACAAATTCACAAAATAAGAAATTCAGAACTATCTCCATATCTTTACTATTGGGAATTTGGGATTACAACCATACAATATCTCAAAGTCATCCCAATTCTCACTTCTCTTCACTTGATTTAACTTTTCTAATTTTCTCCTTCAAGTTTTTTTTTCTTAGAAAATCATAAAATAAGAAAAAAGCCCCCGGAGGTTCCTGTTCAGTTAGTTTATAACTCCCTCAAGTAAACTGAAGCAACAAACTTCCACAACCACCATATTTAGGGTGCTAGCGTTGGAGCGCCCATAGGCAGCTGCACCAACAGTACTTTCTTCTGTTGTGCAGCACCTATGCGCTAATGTTGCGTCGCCTAGGCACCCTCCATATTTCAAAAAATGACGCGATGGTCCAAAAGACCAACTGGTTTACGCTTGCCAGAGTTTGTCCGAACCAACTCAACATATCTGCCTGGCTAATATCAATCGACCGAATCGCCCTTGCCCATCATTGCCAGAAATTCAATCGGTTTTCTAAATCTGATAGGCCGACCAACTCATGGCCTCGTCCAAAAAGTCAGCCAGCAACACTAATCAGTTTTTCTCTCTGGCCTTAATTGACTAAGCCAAAGAACGGCGGGACCCAAGGCTTAAACGGGTATAATCCCCAAAATAAATTACATACCATATTTGAATAAAGGCATAAATGTAACTTCATTTTTTGTATCTCTTATGTCTATACACAGATGATCACTTCATAAATAAAAGGTTAGGCAATTCTCTTATTTTACTATTCAATAGAGCACTCCTCTCTCTCTCTCTCTCTCTCTCTCTCTCACCTCTTTATTATGCTTTAATCCTCATTTCCTTGAGTGTGATTCACATAACAATCAGAAATTCAAAAATTATGATTTTGTGATGAGAGAAATTCAATATAGATCAAATTTCTGCATAAAGAAATCAGTAAGAGAAATAAAAAATGCCTCATTTTCTTATGCCCAACTTTATCTACAAAGTGCATACTGACAGATTGGTTGTTAAAGCAGCAGATTGCATTTTTAATGAATTACAAGAATGACGCGACAAGCAGCGAACCATTAGCATGCATATATTATTACTAGAAGTCATCATTTTAAAAGTCTGATTGTGATAGAATTATTCAATTCCAGCTAACCATTGGCACTCATTACTTCAATTAAGACCAATTAATTATATACTTAATGCTCACAATTTAAACAAAACCTGCTTACAATATATAATTAAAGTTATGCATTTCATCCTAAATTGCTATAATTCAAGTCTTATTTTAGCTGTTCCTTGAACTTTAAATAACAATAAAATATTTAAAAAAAATAATACAAAATGAACAATTATAAAGTTCCTAATGGGCTCCTTGTTAAAGTATGATGAAAAACTAAAATGAATAATTGGGTCAATCTTCAAATTTATAAATTTATATGAGATTAATTTTATAATTTTATTTATTTAATTAATTATTTAAATAAAAAATATAAAATAATTATCTAGCTATTCATAGAGAGCAATTATTTGCTTATGATTCAATTCGGGCTAAACTGAATGACATAATAAATAAATAATAAAATTTTTTAACATAATTTAAATAATACAATGATGATATTATCATAAATTTAATTGATAATAATTTAATTTTGGGCATTTCATTCTTGAATATTTTAAATATATTTCTAAATCAAGATTTCAGGATTGATATTTTAATTAAGTTGTCTATTTTTAATTTGAATATTGCATATCTAACCGTCAAATCAAAGTAAAAAAGGAGTGAAGAGTTGATTAACATTAGAACTAAATGTTTCATCAAAATTCAATCAAGCTCACTTATTCAACAACATTAGTAATGATGAACATTGAAACTAAATTGCAAATTTTATAAATAAATAAATAAATATATATATATATATATATACATATATATAGCAAAATTTTGATAGAAAATTGCCTGTCTATGGAATACTTAAATTGCCTGTCTATGGAATACTTCATCTTCAAACCTTCCGAACTTGTATGCGGTGCGTGGATTCCTCGCGCCAGATCGTATTTGTTCCACTCTGAACAAGTGTAACAAATTCATCTTTCTTCAGAAATCCCAGAGCCTGTAATAGAAAATATGACAATACAAATTAGAGCAATTAAAACAACAAAGAACATGGAGAATGAATAGCTTTATACCAATAAGCAGTTTGTTGCTCTTGAGAAAGTCTCTTCAGCATCATCAGAAAACTTCATATAGATAGGCCATACCCCATGATAAAGTGCCAGCCTCTGCTTAATCCTTTTGCTGCAAGAAAAGTTCATTTTGATTTAAGTTCTGTTTTTTTACATATAGACCCTACAAATACACCTCATGCATAGGTAAGGTGGCAAGTATGTAAAAATTGAAGCTTAGGTGTTAGATATGTAAATAAATAAGAACTGAGTAGCATGCATGTAAGTCTTCCTTGAATTTTCAGGGGGAAATATGCCATTGAATAATGAAGCAAATGCTCTCAAATATATTATCACTTTCTGAAACTATCATTCACCAATATTAGATCTTTTTTTTTATCATAATAAACTAAAATTGTAAGAACTTACTCGTTAGTAAATGCAAAAATAGTTGATGATGGACGATAATGACTTAGAAGTGCAGCCATGGACCCAGTTCTGGTGAAAACAATGATAGGAGTGCCAAGAGTGTCGGCCATTGTAGTCGCATGCAATGCAAACATCGCACTCGTATGGCTTTCACGAAACTCCTCACCGTCGTCGGCCTACAAAAATGAAACTTAAGTTCATTTCAATATAGCAATCACTATGAATCTCCATTTTAGACGGGTTGAGTAGTTAATTTGTACATACTTGGATGACGGTGTCGAGACTTGAATGGGAAATACTAGTTAACTTCGATGATTCGGTTTTTATTGCCACATTATGCATCACATTGACAGATTTTAGGGGGTATCTACAACCAAAAAATGGAATGCGCTTAGAAATATTTGAAAAACATTGTAACATTTGTGATATCTGATGACCTGAACAACGTTGTTTGGATGGTTGGGGCCATGATAGATGATACTACGTCAATTTAATATCTCAAATATTCCTCTGCATGCCATGAAAGGTCAAATTCAGGCTGACTTCTTACGATTGCTCGTCTAAGAAAAATGCTTTAATTTTATTCTAGCATAGGTTTCTCTAAATCTAATCTGAATAGGTGACAAGCTACTTGTTTTTTTGTACCTTCTTTTTATCATGGTTTTCTTACTAAAATTTTTGGACGGGTTTGTAACAATAATCATCGAAAACTTATTATACAAAGCTACTTACTTTCCGTGAGCTGTTTCTCCAGAGAGCATAACGGCATCCGTGCCTTCACGCACAGCAATTGCTATATCAGAAATTTCTGCTCTTGTTGGAGTCGGGTGATTAATCATGCTCTCTAACATATTGGTTGCAACAATTACAGGTTTTTTCATGCTGCGACATCTTCTAATGATCTCCTCCTGAAAAATCATTAGAATGGAAATTATCAAGCAACAAGAGAAAAAGCAGAAATGACGAGTAATTTCTCTGAATGGAAGACGAACATTTATCGACTTACTGCTACTACAGAATCGATATAATGTTGAACACTTTAAAATCAAAGGGCAGCTACATACATACCACCCCCAATTCCTATGCATTATTCCTATGCATTTACATATCTAACACCTAAAGTTTAAATTTTACATTTATAACATTCAAATCTTTCATGTGACATCAGAAATACCAGAATTTCAACTTTTAAAACGTGAAATGCACCTTTTTACCAACTAAAAACACAGAACTTATGTCTATATTAAATGCAAGCATATTAATGCATAAACATACTGGCATATTCCCACACATTTGTGAAATTGAACGGGCAAATAATGTGAGTATGAACCCAAAACACATGAGATACAGGAATGATCTTCATATATATGTTTCAGTGACTTTTTGGATACAAAAATATCGGTTATGGAATGACAGAAATAGGACATTTTCCTTTTTTGCATGCAAAAGGGTGAATGGACATGGCTCTAAACTCTACTAAACAAAAAAATGTTCATAAAAAATTCCATATCCTACTGAGGAAATTAGATATCAGATCTAGTTGCAGACTAAAACCACGCTCTCACTGTTTCTAATCTGATTAGAACTCTTACTGAAGACAAAAGAATCAGAATGATCAATCCACAAATACTGCCACATGAATAAAAAAAAAACTCAAATTTTTATGAACTTACAAAATGCCCCAATCGCTCGTTGAAAATGAATAATTAGTTAAAAGAGAAGAGTGAATATCACATTTATTTTAAACTTAGTTATTTAAACATGATAGTAATTGGTAAACAATTGGAGTATATACTTGATACCAATAATAGTTTCTTGGTATACAGATTAACGAAAATAATAATTATGAATACCCGCATCATTTCAATTACACATTTTTATTTGGTGTGTATCGCAAATATTCACCTGCAGCAGTGGAACTTCCTCTATTGGAAGCTCAGCTCCAAGGTCACCGCGAGCGACCATTGCCTACAATTGTTTACATAGCTTCGTCATTGCAAAAACACATGTACAAGGAAATAGTAATTAGACAAAAAAGAAAGATTACTTCGTAAATTTAGAAAACAGTTCAATCGCAGAAAGAAATTCTTTTTTTTGCATTGGTTACATCAAAATGAATTGTTTAAATTATACGGTTACATCGCCGAAGTCCTTGTAGAACTAGACTTAATTAGCCTGAATGGTTGCAATTTACCAGTTTCTCAGTAAAAATTTTGTTCAATTTTATTTTCTATTGCAAAAAGAAAAAACATAGAAACTTAATAAGAATGTCAAAAAAAGTTTCGTACCCCATCAGAAGCAGATATAATAGACTGGAGATTGGGTATTGAGTCAGCACTCTCGATCTTAACAATTACATGGATATCTGCATTGCAACCTAAAATCCCAACAAATGAAAAAAACAAACTGAAAATAGAGCATAAAAACATTTATTTAACAGCAAAGAAATTTGACTGAACCTTACTTCTGAGGTAATCTTTCAATTCACAAACAACTTTTGCATCTTTTACAAATGATAATGCATAGAAGTCAATATTGTTGTCCACCCCAAATTTGATATCTTCCCAATCCTTTTCTGTCGGAGCATACATCAAAAAATATTTAATAAAAATTAAAATTACATATCTATACTTAAGTAGGATGAAAATTCAATTGTTGAAAGAAACATGACCAACCTGTTATAGAAGGCAAGGTTGCACTTTTGCCTCGAACATTTAAATGGCGTCTCGATTTAAGTTCCCCTCCGTCAATTACTTTGCATTTAACCACATCAACAGTTTTTTCCTTGACAGTCAGTGTCATCATCCCACCTAAAAGTAAAACAAAATAATACAGCATCATAACATCATTATATATATATATATATATATATATAATGACAAAATAGTTTTGGACTATTTACATGAGGCATTTTT
>NW_018164565.1:2157756-2234568 GCF_001263595.1 Phalaenopsis equestris | reverse complement strand
ACTTAGCATATATATATATATAACTTATAAATGTCATGATGATATGTAAATTATATTAAGTGCCTGAGTTGCACTATAATAACGATAAACAAGGAGGCCTTAAAACGGGTTGAAATCCTCCCATATACAATGATCATTACTGCAAAATCAAAATTACATCTTCCTCCAAACTAAAGATGCCATTGTGCTTGAATGGATCTGAGAACTTGTTTTAGGAAGTGAAAGGGAACAAGGCTCGAGAAAGAAGAGGAGAAAGAGGGAGAAGATAAAGAGGAGAGAGCAAGAGAAACAGTAACTTCAATATTCACATGAGCTCAAAATATATGATGCTATTTATAGCTATGAGATGAGAGTGGATTGTGAGGTCGTTGGAGCAGAATTGGTTGTAACTTCTTTATCTTGATTTCCTGCATGTGTGACAGCAGTCGTTCTGAACTCCTTTGGTTATTTCTATTAACTCTTATCTTGATTTCTTGAGTTTGGCGTTTATATTGTTTCGGTTATTACAAACGTCATCAAAATTTTCAATAAAAATGAAAATAAAAAGAATGGGATATTCCTTTGGTAGTACATGATAAAAAACAAAAATCATCATATTAAATATTTATCACCGCCATATTATTAAAAAGAGCATATTCATTTCAATAAAAAAGTGAACACCAAGTACCCCTTATTTGCTTTTATAAACCTGCCACCATGCTTAGAAAGAGACTCTTTTTTCTTCCCATCGCTAAAACTAAAGCTCTTAATTACAGTCAGCATTTGCATAATTGCTTGAATTTTAGTTGACTTAAAATCAAAATCATATTGTTTCAACATGAAGATAGCTCCTTTGAATGAATATAGAAGTTGAAATTGACTTGATTCTAATGGAGATGTGTGGGTGCAGGTGCGTGTATACACATGCATATAGAGAGAGAGAGAGAGAGAGAGAATCAATTAGAATTAAGATAATATTTTAAAAACTAATAGGCCCAACTAAAATTTAGTTTGAAAGTCAACTATGAACCCATCATTTCAACTATACTCCAAAATCTTCTATTACAAGTTGAGGCCAAGCTCGCATGCACTCTAACGCAACATCACCCCTAACCAACATAACTCCAAAGAAATCCTTCCTTAGGCAGCAGATTTTTTTAATTACTCGAGCAAGATGGAGAAAGAATGATAGCTAATATTTAGATTTCAAAGATGAAGATCAAGCAAAACAAATCTCCTACCAAGACACACAAGCAAATATTCTGAAATGTAATATATGCCCTTTTATTAAGGGGAAACAATTTTTTTTTTTTTTTTTTTTTTTTTTTTTGTCTTTACAGCATGTGTAAGTTTTGAGAATTTGGTAGAATACTTTATTGACAAAAGGGGATATAAACACAGCTTGCATGAATCCTAAAATATGAATTCATAACACATATATCTCACTAAGATTACAATTAATCAATTTCTAATAACTACCCGAAGATAAAAAAGAATAGATAAAATAGGAAAAACCAAACACCTATATCTCCAAAATTACAATTAATCAATTCCTAATAACTACCCGGAGATAAAAGGAAATGCATAAAAAAGAAAATAACAGGAAAGTAAATAAATCAATACCAAAGGAAATAAATCAAAACTAATAACTTCTAACACTTCCCCTCAATTTGAAACATAAATGTCAATCATGATCAACTTGGATTTGAAATCATCAAACAACAGACGAGAAAGATATTTTGTGAGGTAGAACTTGAAGTCTTTATCCCCAAGAACATTTAGAGATACTTCTAGTTGATTGCGGTCGTCTTTGACTGTAGTTTCTAAAAATAAGCGGAATGCTGCTACTGATAATGTTTCAGAGAAGTTTGCAGGAAGGTAGACAACCTACAGTGAAAACTACAGAGTAAGTACAAGGAAAAAACTTCGGAGGACGGTCTGCTGCAGGAAAAAGCACTGGAGGGTCTGCTTGAGAAAAAAGCTCCGGAGGAGGGCCTGCTGCAGAAAAAATATCTGAAGGAGAAACTGCTGAAAAAAAAAAAAACTCTAGAGGAGGGCTAGCTGCAGAAAAAATCTAGAGGGCCTATTGCAGGAAAAAACTCTAAAGAAAAGCCTCATGTAGTAAAAAACTATGTCAACAAAGTAGAACAGAGGCAGGCCTTATCAATGTCATTTTTCTTGAGAGATAATAATAATAATAAATACATAAATCATCCTCCTTGAATGAAAATTCTTGACAGACATGAGAGATCGATGAGTCAGAGGAGAACTGACTAGAACCAAATAACTTTTTCCAACTAACTTTCATTAGAGTACGGCGAGCCAGGAATGGTCTGAGTAGGGCCGATTGAATTATTGTGGATTCTGAAGCCGTCGTGATACCTTTACCGGTGGAAAATTTAGTCGGATATTTATTTATCCGGTTCTCATGAAGTTTGTGGTATTTAGGTCCTCTGATCTGCGAAGGGATCCAGGTAGATGCTAAACCTCCGGTGGAATCAAGAACCGTATCAAACGAAAGCTCGGAGGTGGAGGATCAGTCATGGCTCCAACGGAGCCAAAGGAGAGGATCAGACGTTGAGGTATGAAAGGATTCGATTCCTACATCTTGCAAGGAGGGACAGGGATTCGACGAGCTGTCTGAATATCGTTTAGTATAATAATAACCCACATCGCATTGATGGCGCAAAAACTTGTCTTCAAAGAGACCGACAAGGTAAGTCTCCATAGCCTCCTAAAGTGCAGCAACAGCAGAAATTTGGAATCAGAGATTGGTATTGAAATCCTGCTCATTTTTGCGAACCAGACGTTGGAAGGGAAGCTTACGGATGAAAAGAGTCGTGCACTTCTGGGACATCCTGATCTCCCTCACCGCAACTGTTCTGGAACAAAAACGATGGGGTTTTATCACGCCACTGGTCGTAGGATCCGACTTCCTAGCCACCTTGGTTGCCATTTGTTTCCTTGGCGACATTGGCGTCGGTGGACTTGCAAGCGGTTTGCTTTGTCCTTGCCATCAAAGTGATTTGAGCTTATTTTTGGTTTCTACAGAAAGACATGAATCGGCTGTTGCTTGCTGCCGTTGTGCCTCCGTTGAAAGGCTGGTTGGATAGGCTGCAAGTAGCGATGCTACGGCCCTAAAAGAAATGGGATAGGAGGGCCTATAGGAAAACTAGAAAGGAGATACAACTGTCTGCAGTAGAATATTTGGTTATTGCCAAGGTCAAGGAGAAGGGTTGTCGAGCAAAAAGAATGCCCACCGAAGGGTCGTTAGGAGTTCTCGAGACAAGGAGAAGACGTGCAGTGGGAAGACTATCTACTGCAAGAAAGAGCTGAGGGATGGCCTTCAGAGAGGGTTTCAGTTGTTGTAGAATTCCTACAGTAGGAAAATCTCTTTCGGAAGGAAGAAATCCTGGCGGCAGCTAATTGCAGAGAAAGATTGCAGTGCATAGAAACTGTTGTCAAAAACTACAATGACAACTTCGACTGCTAAAGGACTGCAAGGAGTTCCAACGGCTAAGGATCTGTAGGTAGAGAATTTTGACAGCTAGTTCTTGCAGGAAGGAGTTCCGACGACTAGGACCTACAGGGAGAGGAGTTACTGTGGCTATGGATCTGCAGGGAGAGAGTTCCGGCCGCTAGTTCTTGCAAAAAGGAGTTCCAGCGGACAGGACCTATAGGGAGAGACGTTCGGCGGCTAGGACCTGTAGGGAAAAAGATTGCGAGCCGCAGGGAATAAGATGATTTTGGCAGCAAGTGATCTTCTTCTCCTCCATCGGAGACTCTGGGGTCTGTTTCAAGGCTCTGATATCATATAGGTTTTCAGAATTTTGTTGAATACTTTATTGATATGAAATGAGAAATAAATACAGCTTACATGAATCCTAAAATTGAGAAAATATAACACATACATCTCCAAGATTATAATTAATCAATTTTTAATAACTAATCGGAGAGGAAAAAAAAGACATAAAATAGGAAAAACATAACACATATATCTCCAAGATTACAATTAATCAATTCTTAATAACTACTCCAAGATAAAAGCAAATACATAAAATAGAAAATAACAGGAAAGAAAATAAATCAATTCCTAATAACTTCTAACAACATGTTAAAGCAACAAGTAAGGGAGTCCCAAAAACCTCATTGTCAAGGCATCATCAACATGACAACCAAGTTTCAAAAAAAAAAGCACTAGATTTTTCTTCTCAAGGCATTTCCTCAAAAGAGATTCTAAAAAAGAAGGAAAAATCCTTCTTCTCAAAGGTAAAAGAATAAAAAAAAACCTGTATTTCCATGAAAGAGAAATAATAGAATTTCGAAAAGCTAAAAAATAATGGGAGAGGCTGAAATAGTGGAAGTCGCAATCTATACCAAGAACCCGCGTTTGAATTTTCCATTGAATTTGTTTAGCTTTGCAAGAATGTTGCTTGATAGCAATTAGTTTTCAATGATTCATTAGTAAAAACACTAGCAATGAATACAAATATTCTATCTAGTAAGCAATTTGATAATTCAAATAATAACAACAATTCGACTCAAAATAATAACAATTTTAATTCAACAAATAAGAATATTACTTACCATCAACCAATATAATATCTCCAACATCCACATCATTTATGAAGTTATCATAGTTCACACTAACAGTATTCTCAGTGTTAACTCCTCTTTTGATGGTGAAATTGAACTCCTGACCTTCCACAAGTAAAATGGGTTGAGGGACATCTCCACTTCTAACTTCGGGTCCCTATATTAAATATTATTAGTTTCAAACATTAGTTGTGTGGCATTTTTTCATCAAATTTGTAACTAGCATATGTGTGTGATTAAAATACACTAGACTAAATCAAATCATCCTGGATAAGACACGTGTCAAGTGATCGACCACTGCAGGTGTGAAAATCCGTCGAATTCGTGGGAACCGAATGAATCAACCGAGAGAACCAATAAAGTCCAACCAAGAGGAAAGACAAATGGTTTGCAACGCCGATCGTCTCACCAACTTAGGAGTGGGGAATATGAAGAGTTGCTAAGTAATGGCTCGATTATACCTATGGCCATCTCAAGAACGACTACTGAAAACCGATCGAGGACAAAAAACAATGAGGGGCATTATCAACATTTCACAATATGACCCTGATTTTCTATTAATATAGGAACAGTAAAATGTAAAGAGACCTTTTGGGAAAAACTTAGAGATACATTACTAATTTTATATTCTTAAATCTCTTCTTTTTCTCTCTTTTTACATTCTAATCATTGAGTGTGATTCACTAACAAATTTGAGTTAATACCCTAAAAATGTGCTAAGTGTGGAATCATGTCGCAAACAAGTAGACGTGTGACTCAAGGAGAACCCTAGCCTTAGGAAGCCTCTGATAACATAAATTGCACCTGTGAGTTTGAAACTTAGCATATCAACAACTCAGAGCAAATGATGGAGGCAATCAAAAGTGCACTTGACCCAAGAAAGGTACAACTGCCATGACCAACGACATCCCATCATCCACAAAGAGTAGCCGCCCAGAACGTCGTAAGGATCCCTCCTACCCTAGAACTGAGCAAGACAGACACTACTCTAATAGTGCGGGTTCCACACCACTCAACCATCACAGGCATGAGCACATAGAAGCATCGTGACCCGCACAACCTTAGAACATCTCCAAACAAATCTCCAAAGCTGAACCCTTAACGCTTCAAAATCCAGGCATTCAAATCCTACTGAGGACAGTCGGGCTCGACCAATCATATTGTTTTTTTTCAAATCAACAGTATGCCAACTAAGGGCCGGCGACGCACTCAAATGTCGCATGTTCTTCACAACGCTCAGAGAGTTGGCCCTCCCTCACAACCTCTGTGCCTAGATCGTCGTCTTCTTGAAAAAATATACTACGATAGATAAGCTTCAAGAGTCCCATATTATCATTCCGACAAAAGTTTTGCTTCGTTGCTTGTTCGCCAGAGAGAAAAACAAGAGACACCATGAGAGTGATCAAAGAAGGGAAATTATGGGGAAGAAAAGAAGAGGCTCGCCTTCAGTTCAAATTGACTCTTTTGGGGCGATTCCGGGAAGCACTTCACTTATGGGCATGGGTACCAATCGGACAATTGTAATCGTCCAGTCACCCGACATGGCTTCACCTGCAGTCCTCGCAAAGGCCCACAGTACGGTGGGGGGTCAAGCCTTACCAGTACCCGCCAATCCCCCGCCGTTCATGCGACTTTATCCTCAGGAGTTAACAGTGTACGAGGCGATTAGAACCATTGGTACATTTTTGCTTTTGGTCGAAATGGCTTTTAATTGTTATTTGCTGACAACTCTATCATTCTCTTAAGTATGGCAGATGACGAGACTCGACCAGGTTTAGACGGAGTTCTCATGGTGTCGGTCGAGGTTGGAAACAATTAGCCTATCAAAGAAGGTGGCATAGTCAGCCGCTCCGAGGATCACTCATTTCCGATTGAAACACAGAAAGGGGAGGTGTGATCGATCCAAGCGAATAGTGAGGAGTTTGCGTGTTGTCTGGCCGAGATTGAGAGCTCATTCTCTTATGATGTCGGTTTTCAATGAAGCTCAGAGGTTAGTACTATGTCGGCCCATGTGGCGTATCTAAAATAGGAGATTTCGACGATAAAGCAGAAGATTTCTATTGTTCAATAAGAGCTCACGAGTTTGCAAGAGTTGTCTCAGATCTCCTAAGCCCAGATTGAGTCTGATAGGTTCAACCAGCTCAGTTACGGTAGTAAATTTTTGTTCTGGATGCTGGTTTGATCGAGGCATGTCTCAACTGAGGCAACATCAAAATCGTGCATAAGCTTCTTCTCCGGGTGAGTCGGAGATATGTAATGATTTCCTGTAAAAAAAAATTCAAGTGAAATGATGTTTTCTCAATTTTCGTATTAATCTTTTCCATTTGAATTTTTTTAGGCGATCACTTCGAGTGTTGCCTCGCAACAGTTGGGATTAACCCTGACTATAAAAAGGGGTTTAATGGTTGTGAAGATACTTCTTTTCCTTTGTAACTCCTTTTTAAGCTCTTGTTTCCTCCTCCGGTCGAGATATGGCTCCTTGTCACCAAGAAGCAGCCCATCACATCCCTCGTCGCCATTCTTCTCGCGAGTTTTTTAATGACCCCACTTTCTGTCTCATCTAAGATGTCCTAAGCCAAAGTATAAGAGTGTCAGTCGAGCCGAGCCACCTTCATGACTTGCCATCCGCATCAGGCTCACCGCCCCACAAGAAAGGGCGAATATCTTGAAGGAGAACAAGTTGGTGGTTTAACAGGACCAACGTCGACTCGACCTCTGGTTCCCATTGTGTGGAGTTATGTCATTTTCAGCTATTATGGGGTCATCCTAAAGGTGCAAACGAGTTGAGTCGAGCTTGAGCTAACCTCAACTTGAGCTTAATTAATTTTATCGAGTTCGAGCTCGAGCATAAGTTTACAAGTTCGAGCCGGTTTATTTATTATAAAAGAGAGAGAAAAATATTAATTTAAGGTAGTGTTATAATAAAATGAGCAATTATGAGGGAAATAATAAGAAATTACTAAATATAAAATAAAAAATATTATTTTTTAAACATTTTTAACACTTTAAAGACAAAGCTATCAAATTTAATATATTTTGAGTGTATTTTATATTGATATTTTTAAAAGAGCTGGCTCACGAGCTGAGTCAAGCCAGGGCTAGCTTGAGCTTGGCTTGTTAGCTCATCAAGCTCAGTTCAGGCCAAGCGGAAAAAGGACGATGAGGCTTTGGCCGTAAAAGAGCGAAGGAACAGCCAGTTGAGGGCCTTTCAGGTAATAATCTCACATTTTCAATCTCCCATTCAACCATCATTCTTTAAAAGGGGGCAGAAGAGCTAATCATTATTGAGCAACTGACTTATCGAAAAGAAATGATGCTTGTACATGATACTCCAAATGATGGTAAATCAGCTGGCGATGATGGATCTGGTCGAAGCGAGGTTACAGCCAACGCAAAGCTTCCTAAGGAACTTCCCCCTTTTGAAAAATGATGCATGTACGTGTTGCAGATCCATATGATGGTGAATCAGCTGGCGATGATGGCTCTAGTAGAAGCGGGGTCGCGACTGACGCAAAGCTTCCTGAGGACGTGTCGGGTGGCCCTTCGGAATTGGCATCACCAAATGTCCATCTCGATCAGGGTTTTTTATCTTTAGAACAGAAGAGCACTACCATTTGGGCTTCTCCAGAGGTATCGCTAGGGGGTTAAGATATGATGAGCTAAGAGGAGAGGATCCATCTGAAAAGAGGAGTGTAGTCGCTTGGGCCCCTTCTATAATGGTATTGCAAGTGGGGTCGAAAGAGGACAAAGCGTGGGAGTAGGATCCATCTGAGCAGACTAATTGGGAGAATGAGTGTTGTTGTAAAGGAAAAGCCTTTGTTGAGGACCCTTCCTGAAAATGCAACCTTCGACCTTCCCTGAGATGTCTCAATTAAAGTGGATCCCCTTATAAGGATGGCGAGAGAAGGCGATGACTCGCGCTGAACTCAAAAAGGATTGGAACCCTCGGGATTTGGTTGTCGCTCAATACGCTTCTACTCTGGATCTCATCAATGTGTCTCCGTAGGTGTCTGAGAGCTTCTCGAGATTCAATCCTAACTAATAGTCGTTGGAGGCGGCTCGCTTACATGCGTTGGCCTGCAAGCTTCAAGTACTCTGGTAAGCTCCTTCCACCGCGAGTGTCTGATCCGTAAGAATTTGAAGAGGAGGATGAGGAAGTTGTAAGCGGATTTAGAATCAACTGTTGATCAAATTCCTACTATAAAAATGGTTGAGGAGCTCATACCAGAATATCACAAGATGATTTGTGCAAGAATCCATTATGACCTCGTTCATATGGAGAAGGGTCACTTAATCCCCTCAGAATGGACGAATATGCAGAAGTTCCCCAAACTAATGAAAGATTCTGAATCAAGGGGGACGATGATGTCTGGAGTGAGGATGAGGGAAATGATAATCGGTCATCTAATGTGTGATCACTTCGTACTATTTTCTTTTCCTTCTTGACAAAGCAACAAAAAATGTGTAACACACTTTATTAATGAAATGAGTTTTTTGGTGTACTTTTATGTACATTTTGTTGAGTTTTTTGTCTATTTTGAATGACTGAATGTTGATGTGTCCCTTGGTCGGTTAGTTGCATCGTGTGATGCTAATTTGAAAGCCCAACCCAAGTCTTACCCTGATCGTGCCTTTCTCCTGGCCATTCTCGATTCGTTCATCATCTTTGACGAGTCACGTCTTATGCTAGACTTGTTGTTCGGATCCAATCACTGCCTTCACAGAGAAACCCGTCAAGACTCACAGCAGAGGTGATTCACACACTTTTTCATTGTACAAAAGAGAAATCTAACCATCGAGACTTGAATTATGTTTCGATTGCACATGGTAGAGGGTTATGGTGGTGCCTGGGAATTGTCATGCAAATAGATAGTTAATAAACGAAAAGCAACTAAGATCAATGTTTTACCATGATTCACTTGAAAAGTTGTTGTCAGCCGAACCAAAGAATAAAGGAACCAAAACGATCCACTTCCTGGCTACACGATGAATCCATTTGTGAATTAATTTCCCCGAGTGTCTTCTAGGGAGGCGCGGTAGTTAGTAGAGACTTAGTGTGAAAAGAGACGCACCACCTAGCTATTAGCTTCTCCTTTGAATTAGTGTGTTCTCGATCCCGACGAGCGAGTGTTTCGAGCTCTTCCCTTCGACTGTCAAATGAGTGTATGAGAATGAGTAATTTGTTAGGCGAGTGAGTGAGTAGATGGGCGTGCATAATTTGTAAAGGCAACAGACTGGTTCTTTGCACCCATAGTGACAAACTGAGTGGAAGTATCTTTATTCAACGACATATTTTAGCTTTCCTGCTTTCATTTTATGCTTCCGTCGGTTACTTTCGATCGAATTCTCTCAAGGCAGTTGGTCAATTACCCCAAGTCATTTCGGTCAATGCGTAACGAGCATGCATCCTTAGCTTCATCATTGTGAGACATACGAGGTATATTTTTTTAAAAAATGTTGCTTATATGTCTAAATGATTAAATAGAATGTTTTGCTAGAAAAAAAAGATTACATTACATAATCTATTAAGATATAGAAAACTTTTAGGCCGTCTCCACTCCAATTGCGAGGTAGATCCTTTCTGGTGTGTGTTCACAATTTGTAAGTCCCTTGTGCGACCTATTTGCTGACAGTGAATGACCAAGTTCATTTCTATCGAGCTTTTCTACAACTTAACCTCGCAGGGCTGGATCAATTTTTTTAGTACGAGGACTCTTTCCAAGTCTTTTTTTGAATGTACTTGTTGTAATATTTGGTGGTCCTTCGTCTGGGAGATGATTGTTTGCTATTCTTTGATTGCATCAAGCGCGAGCTCTAGTCTCTACTTATTGACATTTAACTACTCTCCTAGGTTCTGTTGATATTAGTGAAGATTCGGTCCATTGCAACAATTAGGAAGTAATTAATATTTGCTTAATTTGCTTTCCCAGTATTCTTCTTGCGCCATTTTCTCTCTCCGCGGAACCGTGGAACAGCAGGAAGGTTTCGCGTGGGATGCTCTCCACGTTGATCGTTTTAAGCATTTCCTTAAATGGATTTTCTGATTATTATAAAAGCTAAGCCAACTCTCTTAAGCCACTAACCCAAGATCCTCTCTCCTGCAGCTTAAATGGATTTTCTGCTGATTATTATAAAAGCTAAGCCAACTCTCTTAAGCCACTAACCCAAGATCCTCTCTCCTGCAGCTGAAGAAAAAGGAGCGGGGGATCACGAAAGGCTGCTTCCCTTTATTTTTCTCTTTCCTTAGGCTTTCTGGTAGGGAAACAAAACTTTATCTTTTTCTTTTTAATTTATCTTCTCACGTGAGCTGGGTAGAGAGAGGAAGAGAGGGAGGAAGAGGAGAGAGAGAGGAAGTGAGAGAGGAGAGGAGAGAGAAAAAAAATAGAGAGTTTTTATTGTAAACGTCGAGGCGTTCGACGGTGTAATTCCTAAAAGCTAATAAAATCTTCTGTAGTTCTGTGGACGTAGGCAATTTGTCACGTAAATTTGTGTTTCCGCTGTGTTTTTTTTATTTGCGAATTTTTCTCGATCCAATTTTTCGTTTTATTGTCGTCGTTTTTCACAACAACTAGTATCAAAGCCGTTGTTTTGGATCTAAGGAAGAACGATGGGCGGAGATGAACTGATGACATCAGGGATCGAGAAGTTCAATGACACGAATTTTGGTTATTGGATAATGCAGATAGAGGATTGCCCTTATGGGAGGAAACTTCATCTGTCGTTTCTGGAAAACAAGCCAGAAAAGATAGACGAGGCGGAATGGAATTTGTTAGATCGATAAGTTCAGAGGGTTATTCGATTAACCCTGTCGAGATCAGTTGCCCACAACGTCACCAAGAAGATGACTACTGCAGATCTTATAGAGACTTTATCAGGTAAGTATGAAAAGTCATCGGCGAATAACAAGATGCACCTGATAAAAAAAATTATTCAACTTAAAGATGACGGAATGTGTGTTTGTTGCCCTACACTTAAATGATTTCAATACTATCACAAATCAATTATCTTCTGTTGAAATTGATTTTGATGATGAGATGCGTTCACTGATATTGTTGGCTTCATTGTCAAACAGCTGGGAAGCCGTGAGGATGACACTTAACACTTCTGTAAGTAAATCTAACTAAAATATGATGATATTCGTGATTTGATTTTGGCTGAGGAAGTGCGCAGGAAAGATTCTGGCCAAACAACGGGTTCGAGTTCGGCACTGAATGTTGATTCCAGAGAGAGATCACAGGACAGGAACTCAAATAGAAAAAGATCAAAATCAAAATTTGGTCAGCAGACAACTTGTTGGAATTGTGACAATGTTGACCACATAAAAAGGAACTGCAAAAATCTCAACAATAAAGAGAATCATAGCGCTAAAGTTGTAACTGAAGAAAATGTGTTATTGCTAGTAGTTCACAGTTTGTTGATGACTAGATACTGGATTTAAGGGCTTCCTTCCATACATCTTCCCACCGGGAGTTGCTGCGAAATTATGTTGCGAGCGACTTTGGGAAGGTACATCTGGTTGATGGAAAAACTCTAGACGTGGTGAGGATGAAAGATATTGATATTGCACTCCCTAATAAGAGCAAATGGACTTTGCAAAAGGTTAGACACGTTCCTGAGTTGAAGAAAAACCTCATCTCTATTGGGCAGCTCAATGAGGGTGGTCATTCGGTAGTGTTCTCAGATAGTACCTAGAAGGTTACCAAATGAGCATTATAATTGGCTCGGGGTAAGAAAACTGACACACTATATATGACTACTGGTTTACTCAACACTGTAGATAATACAATTGCAGAGAGCACGAGAGATCTGTGAGATTGCAGACTTGGTTACATGAGTCAGCGCTATAAAGAAATATTACAAGATGAGAATTCGAGCTAGTGGGAGCTTGCCAAGAAGGAGGACACAGCTTCCTTGTCAGGGAATAAGACTTAGGAACTGACAGAACCTTCACCAAGGAAGAAGGCATTGCACAACAAGTGGGTGTACCGGGTGAAGACTGCGCTTAATAACAGTACGAGGTACAATGATAGATTTGTTGAAAAAGGCTTTCTGCTGAGACAGGGTATTGTCTGTGTAGTGGGAGTTGTAAAAAGATTCATGAGTAACCCATGAAAGAGCTTAAAGGTACAAGGTTGCGTTTGTGCTGATATGTCAACTAAGGGTGCTACTTTTGAGAAACAGAAGGTGTGTGCAACTTCAGATGGTCTTCTAGCGTGAAGACAATGAGCTTTAAGTTGCAGGGGTGGGAGATATCATGTTTGAGGAAAGTGGACGGAGCAGTCAATCAGTGATGCAGTCAGTGTCTCAGTCTCTAAGTGAGAGAATTGTTGAGATTAGTGGAGATACGGTCCACTGCAACAATTAAGAAGTAATTAATATTTGCTTAATTTGCTTTCCCAATATTCTTCCCGCGTCATCTTCTCTCTCCGCAGAACCACAGGAAGATTTCGCGTGGGATGCTCTCCGCGTTGATTGTTTAAAGCATTTTCTTAAATGGATTTTCTGATTATTATAAAAGCTAAGCCAACTCTCTTAAGCCACTAAACTCAAGATCCTCTCTCCTGTTGCTGAAGAAAAAGGAGCGGGGGACCACGAAAGGCTGTTTCTCTTTGTTTTTTTTTTGTTTGCGAATTTTTTTCGATCTGATTTTTCGTTTTAGTCTTTTTTCACAACAGGTTCCCTTCGTCAATTATTGATACCGCAACTATTCTTTAGCTGTGAAGATTATATTCCATGGGAAGTATTGCTTCAATTATGTGTGATAGCATGAAAGGGATTTAATCGATCGTCGTCAATGGTGTTGTCTGGATTGCCCAAAGGACATACAGGAGGAGATCGACTGAACTGCCCTTTGCCACTTCGACCTTTTATCTGAGTAGGTTGAGTATGATTTTATAAGCGACTTCTCTTTATCCATTAGTTTGCTGGTGATGGATAGCAACAAACGTAAGGTAGATTCCTTGATTCTGGCAAAAAATTTTCACTTCTTGATTAGAGAATTGTGCCTCGTTATTGCTAATGATAGCGAGGGGTAGGTTGTATATGCAAATGAGATCCATTTGAATGAAATTTTAGATGAAAACAGTAGTTATTCGAGCAAGTAACTTGGTTTTGATCCACTTACAGAAGTAATCAACTGCCCCTAGCATGTATTTCTAATACCCCTTAGAAGAGAGAAAAGGTCTGAGAAAATCAAACCCAACCCCTGACATGAAACGGCCATGGAATGATTATGGGTTGTAAATGGTGAGACGATTGGTGTTGCATCGTTGCATTTTTTTGGCACTACTCAAATTTTCTGGAGAATTCTTCTACATCTCTTAAGAGGTCAATCAGAAGCATGATTGTCGTTGTATCCTGTGGGCCAATGTTTTTATTTGAGAATGGCTCCTGCATTTGCGGGAGTGTGTTTCCCTATGGAACCCTTTGACTTTGCTCTCACGCACACACCTCGGATAAAAAGAAATGGTTGACCTCCAAAATTACTTAACATCCATTATAAGATATTGGGTGGCTTTGAATTTAAAATGGTTTGTGCTGGTAACATCCTTGGAGATATCTCTTGCCCTGAGAAAGTAAATGAAGGGTAGGCCCAACTTTTTGCCCTTTCAATCTCTGCTTCCATTATCTCGGCATCTTTGATCGTCGGGCGTAAGAGCTTATGGGGAGTTCTCCCCCCTAGGAGACTGCATTGGATAGGAGATCCACTATCTAGTTGTCCTTGGAGATATGTTCAATTCTGAAGCGTTTGAATTTCTCTATTTCAACTTTCATTTTTGTGAGATACATCATCAGCATTTCTTCCCTACCCTCAATTCAGCCCTTTATATGTCCGACCACGAGTTAAACTCAAATTTTACCAGGAGATGTCGGGCGCCCATCTCGTAGACGAAACACAACCCAGCTCGTATTCAGCCTGGTTATTGACAGCGTTGAATTCTACTTCCATTGAGTGGTATATGTGATCACCACCTGGACTAGTGAGTGTGAGTCTGAGTGACGCTTGGCTTTGGCTGGACGCTACCTCAATATGAAGGATCAAGGTAGGATCAGGAGTGATCTCACCGGTGCGGTCATTGAGTTTGGTGAAGTCAGTCAGGAAGGCTGTCATGGCATGAGCCTTCATTGTTCTTGGGATGTAGATCAAATTCGCTGAGCTCCATAACCCATGTTAGGAGCAAGTTGTTCGGGCTTAACTAGGACTGCCTTGAGGGGTTTGTCGGATGATATAGTAGACCAGGAATTACTTTCCTTGTTCTTCTCAAATCAGGACAAAGCTTATCACTTTAGGTTTGACTCCCAAGTAGAACAAGTGTTCTTCATTTGACTTTAGACTCTGAAGAAGGAGAGAGAGGTTAGGCAATCCTTCAACTATTAAAAGGCTGACTCGCATCGTTCGACCATATGAAGCATTTGGCCCGTCTGAGGGTTTTGAAGGCAGCACACTTGTTGTCGAGCTATCATGTGAATCGGTTGAGCCCAACAATTCGGTCGGATAACCTTTGTAATTCCTTAACATTGAGGGGGAATTGCGTCCGAAATAAGGCTTGAATCTTCTCGAAACTGGCCTTTATCCCTTCGAGCATTAAAAGATGCCCTAAGTACTTTTCATCTTCACGTCTAACGTGCATTTCAGGGGTTAAATTTCATATTGTATTTTTTTAGAGTTTTGAAAGTTTCTTCTGGGTCTTTTATGTGTTGTTCGAGTATTTTATTTTCGATCAACACATCATCCACGTACAAATCAATGTTTCTTCCTCTCAGTTTGAGAAAAATTACATTCATGAGGCGTTGGCAAGTCGCTCTTGTATTTTTTAGTTTGAAGAGCATTACATCATAAGCAATAAGCCTCTTCTCTCATTATGAAAATTGTCTTTTCTGCATTAGTCGTATGTATCTTTATTCAGTAGTATGACCCGAAAAGATGTCAACAAAACTCATAACCGAGTGTCTAATAGTATAGTCCACAAGCGCGTCGATTTTCTATAAGGAGTAGCTATCATTCGAGTAAGTTGCATCCAAGTCAGTGAAATTAAAGCACATTTTTCACTTGTTCGATTTTTGGACCATGACATGTTGGCGACCCAGTATGGGTATTGGATTTCTCACACATAGCTGACCTGCCGCAACTTTTAAACCTCTTCATGTATTGGATTCGCCAAAGTGATCATAGTCTTACCTCATCTTCTGCTTTATTGGTCGGGCGGATAGATGGATGTTCAATCAGTGACATGTGGCATCGATTGACACTCCCGACATCTCTGCGACTGACCAGGCGATTATGTTTGTGTCTGTGCAGTAGGCCAACTAACTTGTCTCTGTCCAACATCGAAATTCAAACTTAGCAGGAAACTTTTACCCATTTCTTAATCCGTAGAGGAGATCTCTTCGATGATCTCATTGGTCTAAAGTTTGTTTCCTCTTTGGGTATCAAGTTTGAGGATCTCCCGGTGCATGATGTTAACTACACACAGGTAGCACGTGGGTGATTGCTTCAAATCTCTCCGTATGGTGACCACATTCCTCTCAACTGGAAACTTTACTACTACTTGATATATCAATACGACCGTCCAAAAAGTGTTAAGTAAAGGCCGACCAAAAATATCATAATATGTTGTTGGCAAGTCGATTATAATGAAGTCTGTTGTAGTCCAGAACTGCTTACCATCCTCCCATTAGGTAATTGGCAAGGCAAGGGTTTCAAGTGCTTCCTTTAGCCCGAGAAACTGTAGAGCGGTCCAGAGGGGGGTGAGAGATGAGTGGAGCCTATACTCATTTTTTCAAAGACTGGTTTGAAAATAATATTTACGGAGCTCCTAGTGTCAATGAGTATACTCCTAATATGGAAATTGGCAATGAGGATGTTGACAACTATGGCATCATAGTAAGGATTTCCTTTGGCTCACAAGTCTTCCTTGTTGAAGTAGATCAGTGGATATTGTAAGGCGTGTCGCGGGTGAAAAGCTATCGAGCAAACTTTAATCTTATTCTTTTTGAGCTGACTCAGTGGGCAGCCTCACTGTCTCCTCCAAAAATGACAAGAACGACACTCGTGATGTGGACATGCTGAACCCAAGCGGGTGTGTTAAAAGTTCCTTCAACAGACACCTTCCACTGTCCTTGGGTCATTGCCTCGAGTGTAATGAATTATTTGAGCTTTTCGGCTTTGATCAATTGATCAACCCTTTGATCATGTTATGGAAGTGTCAGCATTCTTCTAATTCGTGTTTGTGATCTTTGTGGTATGCATAGTATTTCTTTGGGTCCCAATAATAGCTTGCTGTTTTCATATGTTATTTTTTTTAAAGAAATTTTTGTTCTTGATGGTCAACACTTCCTATGTCATCGAAACACTCAATGAAGTAGTCGAGAAAGTTCGTGGCATGAGAGTGGAAGCCTTCTTTTGTTGCATCAATTCATCCATTGCACGGGATAGTGCGATTGATTTTCGCCGTAATCTCCTTTACCTCTCGGCAGCCCTCCAGGGACGATCGTGATTCATCAAACTGAGCTTTGGCGGGCGGATGAGGATTACACCTTGGCCCCCAACCTTCTTTGTGAGAGCTTCTCTTCAGAGGTATCGATCAGGCACCCATGTCTTAGTGGAAGAGTAATTATACACTTTTGTAGAAAAGTGGTTGTTGGCAAATTCTAACATCTCAGCCAACATCTTAAGTCGTTGTAGGCCTAGTGTGTAGCGGAACAAACATTCCCTAAGTCCTTGTGCAAGGGCGATGTGTGCACAATGGGTTTGAGGTCCCGAACTTTCAGCATTTTCCGCTGAAAAAGAGTTATGAAGGGGCATAAGGGTTTTCCCTACCCTTGGCACGAGAAGGGCCTATGAGTTTCTCTGGGACTTTTGAGCGCTAGCAAACTACATTATAAACATTTTTTTAAAGCCAACAGTAAAGATGATTGCTCCTAATGCTATGTTATTGAACCAATGAAGGGTCGACTCTTGGAGCGATGTGAGGAACAGGTGACATTTGAGTGTGTCACTGGTCCTTAGTAGGCATACTGCCAATTCGAAAGACGCAATATGATTGATCGGGTTTGATTGTCCCTGATAGGGTTTGAATGCTCTAATTTTGAAGCTTTTGAGGGGTTCAGCTTTGGAGATTTCTTTGGAGAAGGTGTTCTCAGGTTGTGCGAGTGGTGGTGCTTTCGTGAGCTCATGTCTGCGATGGTTGAGTGGTACAAAACCCGTGCTATCGGGGTAGTGTGTCATAATCTGAAAGAGGGATCCTTACAACGTTCAAAGCGGATACCCTTTGCAGATGATGGGATGTCATTAGTCGTGGCAGTTGTACCCTTTCTGAGGCAGGTGAGCTTCAGATTGTCTCTATGATTTTCTCTTTGAGTTCGTTGATCTCCTGAGTCATAACTCACAAGTGATGTTCATGTTTTCAGCGGCTTCTCGAGGTTAGGGATCTTCTCCTCCTTTTCTTGTTTGTGACGTGATTTCACACTAACCGCACCTTTTAGGGTGTTAAACCCAGATTTGTTCGTGAATCAAATCCAAAGAATAGAGCGTAAAGGAAAAGATAGAGATGAGACTTAAGAATACAATATTAGTAATGTATCTCTAAGTTTCTCCCAAAAGGTCCCTTTACATTTTATTGTTGCTATATTAGTAGGAAATTGGGCAAATTTTGTGAAATACCGATAATACCCCTGAAGTTTTATGTTGTCAATCAGTCATTGTTAAATGTCCTCGAGATAGTCATAGATATAACTGATTTGTTGCTTAACAAATCTCCATATTCGCCGCTACTAAGTTGGCAAGACAATTGCTCTTGCAAACCATTTATCTTACCTCTCAGCGGACATTTTTGGTTCGATCATTTAATTCATTCAATCCCCACCAATTTGACAGATCCTCGTGCTCGCCGGAGTCGATCCCTTGACACGTGTCTTCGATTTGATCCATTGTATTTAATCACAAATTAATAAAACCACATACACAGCATTACCTTGGTGTCTAACATGATTGCAATGACATTATCCTCAGACCTAGCATTATACTCTCTAACCAAATCAATACTTTTCTGATGTGATTTATGATCTCCATGTGACATATTAAGCCGGGCAACATTCATCCCTTCTTGAGCAAGCTTCCATATCATTTCACGAGAGCTTGTAGAAGGCCCTATTGTGCACACAATCTTTGTTTTTCTTCGAAATTTCGTAGACACCTCCATGTTGCTTTCCTCTTGCTCACCTGGCTGCAAACAATGAGATGCATTCTTCTCCCCAAATTAACGTTAAAATGATGAAATCAGTCAAAAAAAAGAATGAGGAATATGCGATGATTTCACAAATTCCCAAACCAATATTCAAACTTCCCAAAATCAACACAGAAAAAACGTTGGAGAGCTCACCACACTCACCGGCCCATTGACAGAAGCCAATCCAGCCAGCTCGCTTTTCTCCATCGTCCCCTCCGATCTCACCACCATGCCTGCCCGGAATGATGACGACGAACGAGACCACCCTCCAGTCACGGGGAGCGACCGACTTACATGTCGGGAGGAAGCCAAACCAGCGTGGTCCCTTCCCGCCGGCGGCTTTCCCCACAGAATGCTACCAATCTCCGCTGAAGTTGCCATTAATCGATTAGAAAAAACTCCCTGAACATAAGATGAAAGATGGGCAGAGCTAAAAGGAAGAGATTTTATAGAGAAGATTGATGGTTTTAATGGTGCGGGTACTTAGCTGAGCGGTTTCTGTGGGCAGGCGAATAGAAGGACGCAGAACTTGTGGACGGAGGGAGGAGGGGGGAGAGTGCGAGAGATCGAAGCCAGTGGAGCCTTGCGGCTATTTGTTTGGCTGGCATATATAAATAGAAAGAAATTGGTGTTGGCTATTTATTGGAATTTTATTTTTCCTTAAACTCTATGAGAAAATTAGATAATTGAAGTGGTGGCAAAGCTAAGAAAAAAAAATAATTTTTAAAAAAACTATAATTATAATTATAATTATTTAATTTTTTCATAAATGACAACTTTTTTTTTATAGTGACTATACTTTAAACATATTTGATTGTAAAAAGTAGTTTTACATTAGAAAGATTTTTAGAAACTAATGATCAATAAATTCCCCAAATATAGTTGTGATAGTGGTCTAAAATGAGAGAAAATATTATGTATGGTGATCACAAGTTCAGATGACGTCCGTCATGTGATTCATGACAGCGTGATCGCATCTAGATCTTCGTCCAGACGTGCAATCAGTCACGTGTAATAATTTTTCTTGGAACGCACATCGGCAAACAAAATGTTATCCCAAAAAATATTTTTTCTAGTTTTACTACATCTAGAGCTAAAAGTATTTTATGAAAATGTTTTAACAAATGATGGATTTTGGAGGAGTGGGGTCGACAAGACGAGGAAACAAAAGTGCTCTTGGATCGAGATCATAGAAAAAAAAAAAGAGTCCCACAACAAGAAATTGAAAGCCTAAGAGACATGAAAACCTAACAAAGTTTAACCTTTGACATTGCTACTTTGATTACCATTTATTAATTATTAAATTTTGAAAAGAAAAATATTTTAAATAGGGAATTTTAAGTAAAAGAAAGAAATGTAGTTTCTTTCTTAAACCAAAAATAAATAAAGATTAAAAATTCATTTAAACACTTTATCATTTATATCATTTCATATATATGTTTTTTTTCTATTTTCGTTTGAATTTTAATACAATAATATGGAAGTCTATTCATAAGTTTTTTAAAATATTTTTTAAAATTATTTATATTAAAATTCTCAAATACTCCATCGGATAGTATGTATTGATTGTCTTAATCATGGCTAAATTTTTAGACATTCAAGTATACTTATGACATTTGAATTAAATGATCTTAAATTAGTTGAATTCCTCTCATTGACATGCTCTTCTTAATTACATACACACGAGTCAAAATTTTTTGGTCACTTAAACAAAGTTGTCAACTTTTAATTAAACTTGAGTGTTTAATTTATGATAAATTAAACTCCATTAAAAAATTAAAAAAAAAAACTCAAAAGTACTATTTTTTTTGTGGTTGTGCTCATCTTTCCTGAACATTCATTGTACTTTAGGTTTTGCCAGAACCAAAGTTTCAAGAATCTTGCAATTAATGTTGAAAGTTTTAAATTAACATTCTTGCATCCATATCGGCAATTGGTCACTTGAATGAATTTTCAAGCAGCATACAAACAAAAAAAAAAAACTATTATTTTTATTTAAATTAATTTTGATTGGTCAAAATTTTTCCAATAAAAATCTATAAATAATTAACATAATTTTAAAATACATTAGATAAAATCAAAGCTCACAACTATAGCCATCAAGAAATGAGGGATACAAAGTGCATTTAGGGCAGTAGTGTAGTGACGATGTGGTGTTACACCGCTCATTTTTGTATTTGACAAAATTATGTTTTGTCTGTTTCTTCAAAAAGTTGTGATTTGCAACATAACATGTCTGCGCAGTGGCTACTAGAAAGTTGCGGTCTTATTTTAAGACAAAACTTTAATAATCACCGCACCTTTTTGAACAGTTGTTGCTTCTATAGAAAGATGTGGTCTAACTTATTTTTTCTCTTCCTTAAAATTTGATAATTCAAACTTAAATTTTAATAGCTTACTGAAAAGTATAGTAACAATTTAACGAATAAACTCCAAGAGGAATTTGACTTATGGCCTTCTTACATTGGAAATAGTTAAGTTAAAGCTACTGAGACTACCAGCAATTTCTACAAAACTCCACACAATTCTCAAATTACATAAAATATCATCAGTAAATTTAGACAGGCAAATACATGTAGCTGGAACTGTATACAGGAATGAAGATTCTTGCTTGATATGAATGAACCAAGCCATATGGATTTCATGTAGTATATATTAAATGAAAGAGGCTTATCAGGCGCGCAGAAATTATGAAGAAACTCCAAAAGGCAGAAGTGCTGCAGCAACCATTCTTCCTTCTTCATTTAATATATTATATGTGGAAGCTGCATTTCTCTGTCAAACAAATGACAAAAACTACTAATGAATGACAAAGGAAAAAGACAAGCAAAAAAATTTACAAACATACCGCACAATTCTTATGTGTTTACATGTCTATGTTTACATGTCTAACACCCAAAATTTGATATTTACACTTGCAAAATCTTGGTCTAAGACCCATGCATGAAAATATGCAATTTACTTTTAAAAAGATAGCAAAAGGGGTATTTTTGATGTGATGTTCTATAGTTGAGTGGGAGGTAGGGGTGTAAACGATCCGAACACGAACGAACAAAGCTTGTGTTCGTGTTCGGTTCGTTTAAAATTTAGTTTGTTTGAAATAAGCTCGTGTTCGTTTCTTAACGAACGAGCCGAACACGAACCGAACACGAGCTGTTCGCGAACGACGAGCCAGTTTGACATCCCTAATATTAATATATAAAAATAATATTATATATTAATTATATAACTTATATTATATAAATATTCAATATCTATATTAGTATATTACTGCTATAGTATATTAATATATTATTATTATTATTTTATTATATATTATAATTTATAAAATTTAATGTTTTAAAATATAATAAATTTTTTATATATAATTATTTTATATTATTTTATATTTCAAACAATAACGATTCGAACACGAACGAACGCATCACTGTTCATGTTTGGTTCGTTTAACTAACCGAACGAAAAAAATTTGTTCGCGTTTGTCTCGTTTACTTATCGAACGAATCGAACACGAACTCATTGACGAACCGAACACGAACTGTTCGCGAACAACGAGCTTTTTTGACAGCCCTAGTGGGAGGCATGTGAATATGAATGTTTAGGTGTTACATATGTAAAACATAGCTGAAGCTTGCAATTTCTCGATAACTGCAAAACTAAATTTAAATATTTATATAATTTAATTAAAAAAACTGTTTAGGCATAAGAAAATACCGAGTCAATAGCTTCCAGTTTCATGCCTATAGATCGAAGAAATTTTGGAAGCTCTGGATTTACAGGTTCAATATGCCTTCCGCAGCCGAGAATGAGAATCTCTGTATAAAGATTTTAAAAAATATAAATAAATAAATAACAGTTTTTACAGTCCACCACTTATACTGGATAGTTGTGCAAAGAAGAAAAAAAAGACTGCAGAATAAGATAAGCAGCAGAAACTTTATGTATTAATCTGTTTCAAAATGTCCAAATATATTAGATTATTGACAATTACTTATTCACTCCATATATATTAAATTATTGACAATTACTTATTCACCTACCATGCTCTAGGTTGATAAAAGAAGCTTTTCTGGGGCGCAATATTGCGCAGCATATGTGACATAAAATTTTGAAAAATTTACATACATTGCCACTCATTGTTATCTATATACATATCTTACACCTAACCATTCATTTTTACATATATGCCACTTTGGGGGAAAGAACAGCAATTCTTAACTAAAATGTCCAAAAAGACGTGAAAATGGTCAAATTCAGATCAAATACCTGGAACAGGCCTCAGGATCTTGAAAATGGATAAGCTGCACTATGTTCATAAAAATTGAGCATTAGTTCTTTAATGCAACCAACAAATTTTGATACCAACTATTTAATATAAGAATATCACTAAGATGGGTCGAAGAAAAATATAGGGCTAAGAGATTCAGTCTAGATAAAATAACTCTGATTCAAAAACTAAAATGAGTATTTCATACAAGTAATTCTGCTACAAACCTTTCTGCATTGATATCCGAAAATCTTTTCGGTGCCCAGGACATGATTTTGTTCTCAACAATTAGCAAGCTTCCCTCATATTTAATCTTATTAATTGTGAAACCTGTGTCAGAGTACCTAGATAAAGAGTTTATTAATCAAATAGTAATGTGAGCTTCTGCTAAAAGAAACAAAAGATAATGAGATCAAATAATTTGGAGCAACCTCTAAACCAAAGCGTTCAACATTTTTTTTCTCAAAGTGAGTGTTTCAAATACAATCAAAGTAAAAAATGGGATATCAAGCCAAGATATAAAAAAACAAAGCATCATATTCTGCAAAACATCATAAACAATCTAATGTAGTTTTAACCTGCATATTGAACTTCGCTAATTACCAGAGTAAAAGGTCAACAAAATCACATTTAATACCTGAAATTTATTACTTGAATACAATCCAGCAATTTTAGAAGTATCAATTACAGGATAAGTGATATCTTATGTTTATCTTTATCATCACCGTGGCATCAGTGGGCATGCCTTATTCAATTCTTGCAAATTATAAAATACATAAGTAACATCCAATTCCTACTTATTTACATACCCAACACCTAAACTCTACTTATATTAAATTTATACCAACAAAACCTTCAATATCACATAAAAAAAATCACTATTTTAACTTTTAGAAAGTGAAATACACATTTTCATGCATAGGTAAGGCTGCATATGTATGTAAAAATTGAAGTATAGATGCTACATATTTAAATACATAAAATTAAGCGGTATGTATGTATATCTTCCATAATAATAAAATAGGAAGAGTGTATGTACAGTTGTACACTATCATAAGAACTAGATCAGAATGTGTGTCGTTGGGACAATGGCCTCATTATCCTGTGTTATGACCCAAATGAATACTTTAAAGGATTTGCATCTAAGGTTCTTACATGGGTATGAATAGAAATTAGCAATTTGATAATTGAGATATGTTTAATTTAACTGTTTTATTTACGTAGCTTTAAATTCCAGTTTATTCGTAAGACATAGCATGCCTATAATGATGAAAAATGCCAATGAGAAAGGACTTGTTCTCTTAGCATTATGATTCTCTGGTCCAATTTTATTTAATTCGTTAGATACAGTTCATGGATATTTCCAGGGTACAGTAAATGAGCTATCAGGTAATGAAGGTTCCAGTGGCCTGTTGTTTGTGATTTCTCTAGTTCACCTGAGACCACAATCTCCAGGAATGTAATCGTGAGTAGACATTTCTTTGTTACTCGAGTTCACCTGAGATTGCTATTTACAGAGGTTCACTTGATTTTTTGTTTGGATCCATAGACAAATTCTAAAAAATTAATATTTTAAATCAACATATAAAAAAAAATCGCAAATCAATTGAGTTGCCACGTCTCACTTGACCAAGTTGAACCACGTGGCTGAGTCACCATTTGACATGGTAACTCATGCTGACGAGGATTTAAAACTCTAAATCCCCAAATCTTCACCTGATTTCAATCATTCTTCCCAAGCGACGGCCCTTTCTCCCTGTCAGAGAGCAATTCTTTGCTCTCCAATCTCCATCCACTTCCATCGAAACCCACCAGTGGCGTCCAATGGTGCTCGCATCAAAGGCGCCGGACCCTGCACCGAGGCAAGCGTGCCCAGCTCTCCCCTCTCCGGTGCGACATCCAATTGCTCGAGCGATTGTGATAGGCCTAAGGTTCGCTTTATGTTCTTGATTTGTAGTATTCCTTTTGTAGCATAATGTGCACGATTTGGTATATATAAATTATACTATGGACTGTAGTTTGATTCATTTATGTTCTAGAAAGTTTGAGAGCGTTGATGATAATTTTTTGTAGCTTTTATATGCACCTGACTAGTATAAGGATTTTTATGCTTCCTATGATGATAATGTGGTGTCTTAGGTTAACTTGGAGATTTTTAGGCAATCATTAATGTCATTAACAGCGAAAAGACTATGCATATGTCTCATTTTATTGGTTTGATTTTGATCTAAGCACTATTTTTATTCTTAATTTTTTTTTTCCTTCTATTATTGGAATATAATTTTAGTAGTAGTGGCTCAAGTGACAGAAGTGTAACTTTGGGTGATCAAATTATTAAAATAATGTGTAAATGATTTAGATATCTCGGGTCTGTTGTTCAAAGCGATGGTGATATAGATGAGGATGTTAATAGTAGAATTCAAGTTGGTTGGTTGAAGCTGAGGAATGCTTCGAGTTTTTTGTGTGATAGAAAAGTACCGCTTACACTGAAAGGAAAACTTTTTAAGACAGTGGTGAGACCTGCAATGCTCTATAGGGCTGAATGTTGGCATTTAAAAGAGAAGCGTAATATTAAGTTAAGTTTTGTCGAGATGAGAATGATTAGGTGGATGAGTGGCTTTACATTTAGAGAAAAAATGTGAAATGAATATAACCGTGATAGGGTTGGTGCAACTGACGGACAAAATTAGAGAAAGTCGCCTTAGTGGTTTGGTCACATTAAACCTCGACTATCTGATGATCTGATTAGGAGAGTAGATGTTTTAGATTCGATTTATGTTAAGAAAATCAGAGGTAGACCTGGGAAGCTTGGGCTTATTGTATAAAAAATAATCTTAATTGATTAGAACTAAATAAAAATATGACACTAAATAGGACGCAATGGAGAAAAAAGATTCATGTAGCCGACCCCACGTAGTGGGATTAAGGTTTTGTTGTTGTTGTTGTTCTATTATTGGAATGTTGTACCTTTTATAACCTCATTTGTTAAGACACTGATGACATAGGTTTATAAAAAAATTATGCTCTTCATTGTGATATATATTTCTATTTTGATTTCAATGATTTTGTTATTTATTGAAATAGTTGTAATTCATTGTAAAATTTACTAGAAAATTGTATGATTTCTTACTGTCCTTGTTTGACGAACTTGTTTAGACAACTAAAAACTTTTCGTTATATATATATCATATTTTCAACCAATGATTCTTTGATTTTTTATATTAAGTAGTTCGCAGGGAATAGAAAATTTGTGGACCAAATAATTAGAATAATATGTCAATGATTGATTAGAGCTCATTTAATAACCAGATCTATATTCATTCAGTTTAGAAGCTTTATTCTTATATATTGTTCTATGTGGCAGATAATGATGGCCAAAAAACTGCTACATTTTGTACCATGTGATTGATGCTAATAGTCATCTGTCGTTTAGGTCTTTGAGGTTAAGTAGTTGATAATTATGTTGTACTCTTTCTTTATAAGTAGAAGTATTAAGTTAATCCATTCTTATTAAAAAATATTTGTGTCTATCAATAATATTAACTAATGGTAGAATAATAGAGTCATAGTTTTGAAGCTTTATTCTTATATATTGTTATATGTGGCAGATAATGATGGCCAAAAAACTGCTACAATTTGTTTTAAGTGATTGATGCTAATGGTCATTTTTCATTTAGGTCATTAAATGTTAATTAGTTGATAAATATGTTGTACTCTTTCTTTATAAGTAGAAGTATTAAGTTAATTCATTCCTATTAAAAATATTTGTGTCTATCAATAATTTTAACTAATTGTAAGCTCCTTAATTTTTTTCATAAATAGTCTGATCCTTCCATTGTTGAACTATATCATTTTTTCCACATATTCATAAATTCCATTCATATTGACAATATATGTTGCTTGATTTTAGCAGAAGTACGTACAAAATGAGTAAAACTATTGTCTAGTCGATATTATGGTATCACAGAGAATTAATTGTATTTGAAAATGTTACGTCAAATTATATAGAGGGTAGAAGTAGATCAATTTGTGTCCCATCGCATACGATATATCCAGAGTTGAAAAGTTTAATACTTTGAAGCTTGATATATGACTTGTCAAAGTATAATTTGAATGTAGTATGACGTTACCCAGTCAATAATAAATTTATTGTAGCTAATGTCGATGATAATAAGATAATTGAAATTGCTCTAGTAGAAGTTTAAGTTATAGTACTTTGTGTAGCATAAGTTTCAAGTTAGAGTAGAGTACTTTATGTGGAGATTGTCTTGTTTCAGATAGATAATCATAATGTAGATCAAATAATATCAGAACCTTCATCGAACATGTTTATGAAGAACATTTATATTATGGCTATTAAAATAAATTCTAATATACTAATAACACAGTTAATTCACTTGCAGAAATACTTTTACTTACAATTTCTTAATGGTGGGTAGCTCCACACAAAAACTTTGAAGGATCTTGTAATCGGATATAATTACCTCCAATTGTTGAAGAGTATGACATAATGGATAACAATTCAATTGATGAAAATAATGGTACTAACAGCGAGTTGGATGAAGATGAGGTTGGGAGCATGATAATGTAGAATTGCATAGGCATGCACTGATATAAGATAATGCAATTCTTAATAGTAGCATAGCAAATCAAATGATTAATAACAATGAGTATATCCAATAATGTGAAACTGCACAGGAGTGGGATGAGAATGATAGCTTTGATTGTCCGATTGAGCACATAATATCTATTCAAGAAAATTTTATGTTAGGAACTGTCAAAAGATACATTTTTTAAAAAAAAGTGAATCTCAATGTACAATTGGTGGGTTGTCAATGCTTAATAGTATCGAGTATAAAATAGTGAACTAAACCAGACAAACATCGTCTAGAGAGTGCTTGAAAGATTTCTAGCAAAACAACCCAGCATAGTTGCACCCATCCCAATATGATGTCCATACAAAAACAATGTATATATAAATTAGGGTCCGTGCACAGCTTATTGCTGTTTCCGGCATTTTCGGAACGCCGTTGGCTCGTTTGTTTCGGGCGTTGGGTCCGGCGGTGGGATAACGCTCGTAAATTTTTCTTAAGAAAATCCTCGATCGTTTGCCGCTCTCCGAGCCCCGCGTTCCGCGTATAGGGTTAGCTTATTACCCTCAGCCCCTCGATCCCGTCTCCCGATCCCGTCTCCTTTGTCGTTGCCATAACTCTGCGATCAAGAGCTTCTGTGCTCGGTTCTCGATATCGTGCACCCTTCCCCTCCCCCATTTCTCGTTTGTTAGGTTGTGGATCCAGAGGTACCGATTCTTCGCCTCCTCCTCGCATTTTCTTGAAAGTTTTACGAGAACTTTGTTCCTGGATAGAGAGGTACCGAGTGTTGTCCTCGCATTTTTTGAGTGCTATGATTCGAAATTTTTTTTTTCTATCTCCAATAAAGAAATTGATTTTTGGTGGATGCTTTGCTAGTATTGCAATGGATTTTTTAGCTAGTACTGCAATGCTTAGATTTTTTATGGATTTTTTTATCGATTCTTCTCACATTTTCTTAGTGCTAGTTGGTGAAAGCCATAAGATTCATGAGCATTATATGATTTCTGATATTTGATGAAAGCAAAATTGGTTTTTGATGGATGTTGGGTTTTGTGATATTTATCAGATTGGTAGAATCATGAATATTTATGCTCTGCTTATGCTTCCTGTTTGTGAATTTCAAATCATGAATCATTTTGATGGATTATTTGCAAGTACTGCAATGCTTATATGCTTTCTTTTGGGTGTCATACAATTCATATGCTCTCTCGTGTTATTGTGAATCTTTATTTTGTATTATTGTGGACTACCGTCTTCGTTGCTTGTGTCACGTCAGTCTCACTACGGTTGTGCCAAGAGAGTTTCAGCTCATTGTGGTTTCTTCCGGTGGGCTGACAGCCCCACATATTACACTGTCAGCAGTCATGGGAATCTGATGTTTTTCTAGGTTGATAGTGCAGATGATGATTGGCATAGCCAGAGTTTAAAATTAAATATTTTAATATTTCTCATTGTAGTTGTATTTGTCTTTGTCCTTTTTTATTTCTTCTGGTACTCACGATAGTGCGAGAACTGTATGTCATATTTTGGAACTGATTTGTGATGATTATATGCTTCTACACTATATGTTTTTGTACTACCAATTAGCTATTCTGAATAAGCTGCCCCAAACAGTTTTATCAGACGGGCAGGAATGTCATTTAACCACCAATAAGCTAATTTGAACTGACTTGTGATGATTGTATGCTTCTGCACTATATGTTTTTGTACTACTAATAAGCTATTCTGAATAAGCTGCCCCAAACAATTTTATCAGACGGGCAGAAATGTCATTTAACCACCAATAAGCTAATCTGAATAAGCTGCTACAAATAGCAAGTCAGATTATTCTGATAATCTGCAGATTATCAGATTATCAAAATAATCTGCTTATCAGCAGATTATAAATAATCAACAGCTGCGCCAAACAGACCCTTAATTTCACTTCTCATTCCTCCATATATCCAACATCAAATGGATCTAAAACCAAAGGAAATCATTGGTCGTGTGAAATTTAAGTTTAACATAAAAATATCATACATTAGAGTGTGGGATGATATGATAAAGATAATTAAGGCAATTTTTTGAAGTTCTGAAAAAAAGTTATATCATTCAATGTATAAATTTATGAGATGATAAGATTTTTGGTCTTTCAACCCACGATTAGAGGATGGCTTCACTTTCAACAAGTTTTAAATATGGATGAAACATTTTTGTTAGGAAAGTATATGGGCATTTATGGACTGCAGTTGTTATTGATGATAATAATGATATATTTATGTTGACATTCGCCATTATTGAGTCTGGCGAAAATGAGTCTTGGTGGTGATTTCTAAAATCGTATATGAATAATGATTTATGCATCAGCACAAATTATGCATACTGAGATTGCGCGTGTTTATCATAATATCTTTTCTTGGGCAACACAAACATTACTTCAGAGATTTGCGTGAGAATTTCAAGAAAGTATTTCGTAGCATGAGTATATCAGATGTGGAGACTGTTTGACAGAAGATGTATTGGGCGGGTTGCAACGACGATATGTATGTATTCAATCAGGACATAACATACATAAAAAATATTAAAGAACTTGTTGATTAGCTTCTACAAAGAGATCCGACCAAGTAGAGTCTACAAATGGATCAGGGTATTTTAATTGAGTCCTAAGATGTGCTAGAAGATTGTTAATACAAGCTCTAATACATTTCATTTATTATAACAGCATAAATCTCTTTTTTAAGATGCATACAGCTGCAAGTGAGCTGGAATAAAGAAATAAATCAAATTGTTCACGAAAAATAGCCACATGTCTAAGGAGATATGAGTCTAAAGCTAAAAAGTTGTCAACAACAACTCAAAAATGATGCACGAGTACCGAGACTTATGATATTTCATGACATATTTATCAAGTTCATATCAGCAACAATCAGGGTGCAATATATTCTTGCATTAGGCATAAAATATTTTATATGTTGTGCTTACATGTGATTGTAACATTCAAATACCATCAGCTTAATCACAACTCATATATTTCATAGTATTATTTGATCCACCAATATAAGAAAACATATGCAGATATAATTCCACAGAACTCTGAACGATAGAATTTGATGATACAAATGGTATTATTGAGCTACTTTCACATACTTATCAAGAGAAAATTCGGATGGTCACTGACTAAATGCCACATCAATCATAAGGATAAGAATAGAATAAGAAACACCATAATTTGCAGTTTGTTTGCGACCAACAGAGCTCAATAAATCTACAAATCTACTTAAGCTCAAAAGTAACAGAAATAATTTTTTTGGTTTTTGGTCTGATTAATTTTTTCTTTTTTTTTTTTTGGTTTGCTAGTGAAACTCACACGAAATAATAAATATTGTATGTGTAGATATCATTGTTGAGAAGTAAAAATGGTATCACCATGAATGTTAAGTCGGGTATAACTATGGACAACTCCTCGCCTTGCTAGTCCTATTTTTAAATTTGGAACTATGATTATCTCATGGACCTATTTATTTTACAACAAAATTTATTTGAACTATGATGTCCTCTCACCTTATAACAATATTTTATTTCTTTCTCAATTAGCTTTCAGTCTGTTAGATTTTTCAGTAATGTAAAAATCTTCCCTTTTCATAATTTGTTTGTGTCAAATTTCTTTCATACATCGTATTTGATGGATAATTTTTTTTAATATTACTTTCTTTATGAGCTTATTGTTAATGAATATCAAATATAATCTTTAAAAGATCATTTCCAAGCAAGTAATTCACCTTTTCATTGAAAAAAAAATTCTCTATTTAGTTGTCACACTCATATGATTAATGACAAATATTTTATATATATGTATCATGACTGAGGAACAACATAGGCTTCACTGTCGGCGACGAGTCGACGATAGCTATGGCTCCCAACCAGTAGATGTACATACTAACATTGTTACTCTACATGGCTAACATCGAGCCGCACACCCAGATGGTTGATTGCTGCAACGACCTTCTCGACGATCATCCGAAGGTAGGTGTTGTGTACCACCACTATACTGATCAAGGGCTCACATTAACATTTCAAATGGGTCAGGCGCAGAAAAGTACAAGCATGCCTCTCAGATGGCTAAAATGAATTTTCTGTAATCATTCTTGCATAAAATTAAATGATATTGTATTTTAGATGTATATTCATGCATACATTTTAATCACATTCGGTTGTTTTTTATTATCTGATATGTATGGATGCGAGATCAATCTTCAGTACTTATCATTAATGGAGAATCTAAAAGAACTTTTAATATACTCATTTAACGGTGCAGTGTTAGCCCATCTATATAAAGAATTGAAACTTGCTACAAAAGTGAGCTAAATGAATATGACAGGATGTCTATACCTTTTACAAATTTGGAGTTGGTAGCATCTACATGTTATTCGACCAACATTTCATGTGTCATGTCCTCAATCCTTGGAAGATAAAAAGCCTTAGATTCAGGTATAAATTGATTGGTATTGAACAAACAGCAATAGTATTATTAATTTACTTAAAATTAAATTATAGATGGAACGAACAATACATGCAAGAAATATTAGTAACTGGTGTAAGAGTGTATAGGGATGAACTTGATGAGTTGCTTGAAAGCCAATCTAGTACACTCTTAAATATAATTATAATGCCATGTTTTCATCCTTGTAGATATATTATATATTGAGTTTTATTGTTCAAATTATATGAGAGCCCTAAAATCACTGGATATTGATATGAGTAGTTGATATATGAACTGCGCGAAAAGAGATTTCAACTTGAAATACAGAAGTGGGATAATATACATGCTTTCAATGTCCACCATGATAATATAAATATTGATATGAATCCAACACATAAAGAGCATATGTATTAGTATAAATCTTAAGCTTTGTTGTACTTGCTACAAGCTCCAACTAAGGCTCTCGCCACCTATTATTCAAAAGTACCAGATGAGAATTCTAGTATCTAAATTCATGTTATCAAATATATATTTAAGTTATGAACTAATGTTAATGGCTATAAAATTTTAGTACCACCATCATTTTTTAAAAGCAAAAAAGTTATTTCAACCAACATTTCAAATATGTGATAATGGCCCATTTCAATAAATAATATATGAATTTTGAGAGCATTTGTAGAGATGTCTATCAAAGTATGCATCTTACAGATGATCGTTACAATACAGAGTTGTAGGTTAGTCATCCATATCAAACACATTCACTAGTGCACCGTAGCTATGATCACAGAAGCAGGTGTCATGTAAATCATCACATTACTAGACCTCACCCTTTTTTTGGATGAGTGATGCAATTTTCCCATATAGATCATCCTATACAAGATAGATTGGTATGTCCCTTAATTCTACCTTAATAATCATCACTCACAGCATATAATGTTTAGATGTCAGAGCCACAACAATTGAAGGAAAAAGATCAACAGTAGCATTTAAGAAATCGGTCAATTCATACATCTCGGTAAAACACACCGAAGACGGCTATCATACTTCCAAGAAGACATCAAAGATATTAATTGTTTACGACTCCTTCAATTTTTTTGCTTGTTTCTACAAGAAACCTTAGATGACTCCCCTAATTTTGGATGTCTGACAAGTATATAAATGTTTGATACTATCAAATACACACACACACACACACGAGATACACACACACACACACACACACACACACAGATAGATAGATATATATATATATATATATCTTAGTAATATAAACTTATGTATCTCTATTTAGAAGTACATTTCTTTATAGCTAGTTCTTGGGGTTTTTGCGGATCTCTGAGTTATATTTTATACCCTTTTTTTTCTGGGAAATAGATGCTAGACAAATTTTATAAAATATACTATAGATACACGCAACACAAATAAATAACTATAATAAATATACTATTAAATAGAGAGACGATGTGTATATTACTACAAAATATATATATATATCTCATAATAATGAATGAGTATAGATATGTCAGACATTCAAAATTGGAGAGCATCCAAGTATACCCATAAAATAATCAAGAAATGAATTGAGACATTAAAAATTAGTATCTAGGATGTCCACTTGGAGATATTGCATGTCCCCAGCGAGTAATGCTGAGACGCACAAACTGACCGATCTCTTAAAAAACATTTTTGATGCTCTTTTCCCCATTGTTGTGGCTTTGACATCTGACCTCTATGTCATAAATAATGATTCTTGAGGTGATATTGGGGGACATACAAAACTATCATGTGTAGAGAGCTAAATAAAAAAATTAAACCGCTCATCCAAAATGAGAGTGAGATCTAATAAAATGTGATGGTGTGGTGACAGTCGTAATATACTATTGAATGCATATACATTCTACAATCCAACAATGTTGCAAAAAATTAATGAATTTTAATCAATAGAAACAGATAGTGCACTGCTAACAACTGCTATGAAATCTAATATGTAAAATATGAATGGCTAACCTGCAATATTCTCTGCACTGCAAAAATCATATGTAATATGCATATTTTGACAGATCTATCTATAAATGCCTTCAGATGCATCTATCATTTACTGAAATGGACTATCACCACATCTTCCAAATGTTGGTTAAAATAACTTCTCTATTTTTACGAGTGATGGCACTATAAACATCAAAATTGTTTATTTTTTATTGAAAAAATTTTTATTTATTTTAATTTTCATACTTCATATGATTAATGATAAATAGCGATGGAGTTTAGCTAGTGATAATTAGTTAGAAGTGAATTTTAACCTAAATTCTAACAAAGAATGGATATAGGCCGATTGGGGACAACACATGTAAAATTTTTCTTATGTGTTTTTAACTCCACTTACACATAAATTTATTTGTGATTGAATTTTATTTTTCGAAAGTTAGTTTTATTGATTACAAAATTCATTATAAAAATTTTTGTTGAGTAGCCCATAAAGGATCCACATAGTAAATGGTTCTATCGAACAAAATCAGGTCATTCCACATATTATTGAAAAGACTAGAAAGAGTATTTTTTAAAAAATAAAAAATCTTCTTTTGCGGAACATGCATACTTTTGATTACAAACCATGTACCAAAAATAGTTGAGAATGTTATGGTTTAAAAATCATAATAAAATGGACTAATACTGAGATAGATATTGATAAACTTAATTCTAAAGTCACAAGTGCCAATTCTATGCTTTAAAACTCAATGATCGCAAATACTTTTCATGTTATTAACTGCCAAAAAAATTTGGATAAGTTAATCATTACTTATTTATGAAACAAATAAGATTTGAAATAATAATATAAATAGATCAGTTCATGTGTTTGAACTATTTAACATAAAAAATGATGCACACTAGGTTATAAATAATTTACATTCTCAAAATAAAACTCATAAGAATGTTGATCTAGTCCATAAGATTATATAGTGCTTGCCCGAAAATATGAGATCCTAAGGCATCTCCCATCTCAAAACCAAGGAAATTGTCCATTTATACTCTTGAACAACTTCCTGATTCTTTAATAGAACACAAGCAAACTATGCTAGCAAGAGAAAATAAAATGCTAAAAATATATATATATAACAAGAAGCAAAGGTTGTAGCTCTTCAAGCTCAAGAATATGAAGAATCCACATCAGAAAGGAAATGAGAAGTGGTAGAACTTGTCATGATCTCATTATATTTGGGATCAATCTTGAAGAAAGCCTTATGAAAATTCTAAAAATTATAAGATAGTGATATAAGGATTCTTTTGCAAAAGAAAAAAAGAGTTGCATATTTTCATTGTATAAAGCAAAACTATGGTTTGTAATTATGCAATGTGAGGCTCGCCTCAACATTTTTTAAGAAAAATTCAAAATGAAGCTTACACCTCATTGGGTACTACATGAGACTTACGCCTCACATAATGTGAGGCATGCCTCACCTCAATTCCGATGAGATTTATGCAATTAGATCAAGATTTTTTTAGAATAAATTTAAGAAAAATAAACCTAATTGATATTCCTTACTTACCCATATAATATACAATTGGGGATATAATTAAAGTAGATACTACCAACATACTTATTATTTTAAAATCTAATAAATATTATTATGAATTAATATTTAATAAATAAAATAAGTTGTTTAAGATTAAAAACAAAGAAAAATCAGAACATGGACATAACTGAAGATGAGGTGAGAGAAAAAATGTTGTTAAGTTGATGATTCTAATGAAAGCACATTAAGTGATAAAAGTGAAGGAGAGATTTGAAAAAAAAAAAAATTTAATATTAGCGGCTTGTTATGTTCTTACTTTTATGGATGATAGAAGGAGTGTGAGTGAGACTAATTGTATATTACTTATTTTGAATAATTATCTTATCACATCGAACTTTGATATTTGCATAACCCTTTTTATTTTATGATTTGATGTTTAAATGTTAAATATATTAGTTCTTATATTGAACAATTTATTAACTTGACCATATTAAAATGTTAATATGTTACATTTTAAACTATTAATATGTTGGGATGCTAATATATTATTTCTTATTACATACTTTGAACTCCGTACAATAATTATTGCTTGGTATAATTTATTGGCTTTAAGGCTTACACCTTAAAAAATCTCGAGGCTTGTTCCTTGTCATGCTAATTAAAAACAAGTCAAAATCTAAGTGAGCAATTTGAGCAATTTTCAATTTTGGACGGAACACATTAAATGGGATGTATAGAACTAGTTGAAAGTGGAAAGAACGAGAAAAATAAAAAAAAGGAGAAGCACAACAATAAGAAGAAAAAAATAGAAAGATATAAAAAATAACATCATCTTGGAGTAAAATGAAAATAAAAATTTTGAATTATGTTTAGAGGGTATTGTGGATCTCAACAGGCATTTGTTTTAGAATTTTCTTACAAAGAATTAAAAAATGCTTATAGAGCGAATGTGTTGGTTCGGACAATTTTTCCACTAATTCAAAGGGCGCAATAGCTTTGCTAGCAGCGACTAGTAAAGAGTGTAATCCTAATCCACATGGAAATCAGATGCGGGCATAGGTCAATTGAGAGAACCAAGTAAAAATTGTTTTATGTGTTCTTTACTTGCACTTAAATTTATGTATGATCTCAAAAATTTTGTTGCACTTAGTTTAGATGTTAATTTTTTTAATAAATAAATTAACCCCTCCGTTTGTTATGTAATACATCATAGCCTTTTGTTGGATATTCCCTTAGTTCTCTTTATTTCTCCCGTTAACTTGTTATATGTCTTCATAGATGCCCAACAATGCCTCTACTCTAATTGTATTTCATTTTAACGTCTTATTTTGCTTGACTGTAGATGTTTATGATAATTAGGCCTTAAAGTTAGAAAATGAATAGTATTGATATGGACTTCGGATTTTAGAACATTTCAAGCCCTTTATCTTATATGTGATTTGTAATCATTATTTTTAATCGTGAAAATTTTAACAATATAATATTCATCATGATAAGCAAAACGTCTCACCTCCTATCACTACCTTTTAAAACTTTGTTTACGATTACACTAAGGCTCCGTTTGGGGCCGCGTTTTTTTAGCGTCGCGGTCCCAAACTGCGAAGTTTTCATTTTTTTGGTGTGCTTTCCTTCAGCGGCAACGGTCATTTGCCGCTAAATAGGAAGAAAGCGGGTCGTGGGATCGAACATGCGGCCTGGCGTTGTCGAGCGTTAATACCTCCTTTGCCCCGCTCGAAACCTACCCTAACCTTGCTCGGGAAACCCCGCTGCTCCCTTGTCGCGAAGCCCCGCTGCTCCCTTGTCGCGAAGCCCCGCTACTCCCTTGTCGCGAACTCCCCTGCTCCTCCCCCTACTAGGCCGCTGCTCATCTTTCACCGTCGCTCTAGGGTGTGGAGTCCTGATTGAAGCAGCTTGCCCCGCTCAAAAGCTGCCCTAACCTCGTTCAGGAAACCGTCGCTCCCTTGCATGTCGCGAACCTACGCCGCTGCTCCCTTGCTTGTCGCGAAGCCTCCCCTGCTCCTCTCTCAGGCGGCTGCTCATCTTCCACCGTCGAGTCCTGATAGAAGCGCTGCTCCTAATCGGTATGTCTCCTTTCAAATTTTTTTTCTATATTTTGTTGTTGTACTTCGTGGCTTCTTATCCAGAAATCCTTCCTGTTGTTTTTCGTTGTTTCTGTATTCATCGGCCTGCTTTCAATTTTATTACATACAAGATAAGTATTTAGGGCTATTGAATTATAATTGATAAAGATTGATTTTTAATTTTTCTAAACAGTTTTCTACGGTTAATCTTACATCTCAGTTCTTACATACTATTCAATTCATGTTTTCACCATTTTTGCAATCTTTATGTTTATTAATCCTTAGTTCTTATTAAATTCTTAACTGTAATATATATCAATATCTATATATACATATACATCTTTCTGTTTAGTAACAACTTGAATGAATTCACTTGCAAGGATGATTGAAAATCTGACTAGAAAGATGAATGAAATGTTGAAATTGGAGGGGTTAGAAGAAAAATGAATTTTTTAAGCTCATTAATAACCAAGCATTTGTTTATTAGAAGATGATATTATAAGCCTAGAAAAAAAACTTGGTTAGAATAACTTATTACCCATATTAAGATCGAGTGCCCATTCCTCTCAGAATCTCTAAAATAGTGATTCACATTTTATTGCATACTCTCACGGGATTGATTTGATAAACATGATTTAGTCCAAATGGTCATTTAACAATACATGCTTAAATAATATTTGCACAAGTTTAGATTTGTTTTTCTACTTTCTAATTGATTTTACTGTTGTGTTTCATGTCTTTGTTTTGATTTAGTAATAACATAGATAATAAACCTAAAGAGGTTACTACACTCGCATTGTGGGAAAAAGAAACGAAAAATATTATTTTGTGATCTCTGTCTTAAAGAGATTGAACGGGAAATAGACCTATGACCTATTTCAATAAAGAAGGGTGGCAAAATATTATCAGATGTTTCAAGGAATATACAGGCAGGGACTACGACATGTTGCAAATGAAAAACAAGTGGGACCAACCGAAAAAGGAATGGAAAATTTGGAAAGAATTGAAAAAGGGATCCACGGGTCTGGGTTGAGATCCAGTGCAGCGAACAGTTGATGCACCTGATAAATGATAGACTGAAAGACTTACGGTGAGCATTGTTTGTAAACTTTGTTACTTTGTAACTTTATAATTTATTATTAATTGGATGTTCGAGTATCACTCCACGTGAGGTGTTTGCAATAACATTGTTCATATTATCCCAAAATGAGTCAATGCGAGGAGCGAGTGATTGAGCGGTTTCAGCACTCCTCTGAAACAATAAGCAGGTACTTCTCAATCGGATTGAGCGCACTTGTTAGTCTGTCCACACATGTCAATAGACCCTTAGATTATAAGTTCGAGCAGACACATGTTGAGATATCAAAGGATGTACGATATATGTCCTTCTTCAAGGTATTCTCTCGAAAGCAATATAGTTAACTTTATTAGAGTATGCAATGATATGTCTTCCTAACATTAACTCAACCAGGACTGCATCGGCGTCATTGATGGAACACATGTTCACACACGTATCCCAAATAATGATAAGTTTGTGTTTATCAGTCGTTGTGGTAGCCACACCCAAAATGTCATGGTCGTCTATGACTTCAATATATGTTTCACTTTTGTTAAGGCTGGTTGGGAGAGCAGTGCACATGACAGTCGAGTTTTTAAATCTGTTACGCGGGATCCCAATACTAAATTTTCACATCCACTTACAGATACGCTCGGGATTGAGCTCATTAAATGCTCAACTTGAATCTCCATATTAATTGTTCAATTTATCAGGCAAATACTATTTGGTCGATGTTGGTTACCCATTACAACAATGATATCTAAAGTCATTTCCTGACACAAGATATCACATACCAGATTTTTCACATGCAAACAACGTTACACGAGGCAGAAAGAAAATGTTTAATAAACGACCTTTCATCGTTACGTGATGTAATTAAGAGGGCTTTTGGTGTGTGGAAAAAGAAATAGATTATACTTTGTGATATGTCTCCCTACAATTTCTCCAAGCATGTACAAATTGTGTTTACTACAATGACATAATTACATTAGAAGACAACATTCCCGTAACGATATCGACTTCCATTTGGCGTAAGAGAATGAAGAACATGTGCCTGTAGAGCCTTGGAATACCTTCTAGGTCAGTCTTTCATAGAAGTGGATAATGAGGCTTTCACCACTTGTACTGTAGGCGGGAAAGATGCAAGCGAATTGGCAAAGTTGAGAAAACGGATAACTGATGCGATAGTAGGAGCATGATTGGATTAAAGTAGCTTGAATGGATGATAAATCATGTTTATTATGGATTTGAATAAGCTTTTATTCTGGACATCATAAAAGTAGCTTGTATGGATGATAAAACAGTTTTTTTTTTTTTTATTTATAGTGAACTTCAAAATTGAAGTTGGGGTGTTAGATATGTAAATTCATGAGAATGGAGTGGTATGTATTTTGTGTTGCAATGGAAGTTTATATGTTGAGGTTTAAGGTTCATAAGTAATTCCAATGAAGCTGAAGAATTTTATTTTGTGAGTTGAGATGCTTGTTGCTGCAGTTGGACACATCTGTGTTCTTCCCTATAAGGAGCATGAATGTGGCAATTTTGTTGCTTCCAATGATCTGACTGGAAGCTTTTCTCAAAAACTGCAAGTTTCAGATTTTGGATTTGCCCCAGCTTTGTCAACCACATCCAAATTATGCTTTATTTCATTATTTAAAACTGCTAGTTGTTGAGTTATGCATTTCACTAGTTGATTTGGAGCTTGAACTGTATTGTGAGTTCTTTGTGCCATATTTTGTAACTAGCAGAATTCATATTAGTGCCATCTTTCATAACTAGCAGAATCCATATTATCACCAGTTTTGGAAGATGACATTATCATATGAAGACTTGTAGATTTAGCCAAATTTCCTCTGCTTCACTATATTTTCTGCTCATAACCTCGAAGCCATTACAGCTGATTACTTCATAATAACCAGTAGTTTTCCAATAATTGTTTTAAATGAAATTGTGTTAAAAATAAAAGATTTACATACATACCACTCAATGCCTATGTATTTACATATTTAACATCTGAACTTTAGTTTCTATAAATATGTGGGTGCTAGAAAGGTAAAATGAAAATTTTAGGTGTTAGAAACGTAAATACATAATAATTGAGTGCTACGTATGTATATGACCCTATATTTTATAGTAACTATGATTTTTGAAATGATAGTATAGATTTCTCTTCTTATTGGACAAGACATGTTTCTTATTGCTGAAGCTGAATAATATCTCTGCTCTAGTTGTTTCAAACATTTTTCAATGCAATGGGGAGTTAATTGTTGGTGTAGCATTTTTACGCTATTATATACAGTTAGTTAAAAACTTGAGGATTTATGTTGCGGCACATTAATTGATGAAATTGTTCAACCCATCAAATTCAACGAGATTGTGTTTTATTAAATGGATGAGAAGTGTCCTCTCAAAAGCTGCTACATTCTGAACCGGCTAAAGCGAAGCCCTTTTTTCTTGTCTTTGCATTTGTTATATAGCTACAGCCACCATGTCACTGCTCCCAGTAACAAATTCTGTCTGACTTTCTTATACAACTGTTTATAGTGAACTATTCTCTTTCTCATGTTCATAGAAATGAATATATGGAATGTTGAGTCTGTATTGATGAAGATATTATTAATTTTTTTGTCAGAATGATGATGTCTGTCTGTTGATTACTTTTAATTTGAGCACGACAATACTATATAAAATTATTTTGTAATGAAATAATAATGCTGATTTTTTAGAAAACATGAATTTGAGATTTTATAGTGCTAAAATTTACAGTAAACAAGAACTTTTGATCTTGTTTACACTGCACTATATCTACTCTTCTGTTGTCTTCTTCTCAGAGCCTGGAAGATGTTTCTAATCATATTAGTAATCTATTCAACCTAGATATGCCCATTTGAACTAGCTTTCTTACCAGATTCATTTTCTTATGTGGAGAACATAGTGAATGGTTTCTTCGGAATTGATATAGCTCTCACCTTCTTTGTTTCCTAGTTTGATCATAAATCTTGTCTTCTGGTAGATGATCACAAGAGAATTGCAACAAGGTATATATATTCTGATAGAAACACAATTTTGCAAATGAATTGTGTAGTATGCATGCAAACGCATAAGAATTGTGTGTTATGTATGTAAATGCACCATAGAAACACAGTTCTGCAAATGAATTGGATGGATGCTTTATTCAAGGGAACAATCCGCATAATATGTGTTAAGAAACCACGATTGTATGTACATAAACTTTCTGTTCTGTTTAGAAATGAATTTTTCCTTCAGAAGTTTAAAAAATATAGCTGTTACAGTCTTCATTTAAACAGTTTTAACAAACAGAGGCAGTATGGTCATTTCTCCAGAAACAGCTGCCCCACAGTTGTTTTCACACAGCTGCACCAAACAGTCAGTCAGCTTCCCTGCAGCTGCTTCCCCGCAGCAATTTCCTGGAGCAGTGCAGCTACAGTTGAAAAGTTGAGAAGCTGCAGTTGCGCCAAACAGAGCCTAAGAGGTTTTCTAAGATGTCAGTGACATCTAAAGAAGTTGTCAAATTTCAGCTAACACCTAAATGTTACTAATCTAGGTTATGGATCATTTAGGCCTTTGATATGTAAAGATATCAGTAAACCAAATAATTAACATCTTCAACTAAAACCACCTTGCATTGCAATGTTTGTATACCAAGCAGCCCCTAAAACTGGTTTAAAAACCATCATCTAGTTAGATGTAAGAAAAAAAAACAAATTGCAAACTGGTTTTTAGAGTTAAGAAACCATTGCATCTAACAATTCCTTTCCCACAAAAATAAGTAGAACCAAATTTCACACTTACTAAAATGCAATTTTAACTATAAAAAACAAAATTGACCATTAATAAATCCTTGCAACTTTTAAATTTTCAGAATGCGGAACAAAAACTCCAAGAAAACAGTAGCAAATACATTGTAACATAAAAATGCACGTTGATGGAGATCCAACAGCTTATCATAACGACAGAGCGTTAAGGGCACAAAACATACCCTTCAAATCGGAGTTGATCTTCCGGGACGTTGTCGATGATATTTATCTGGTCGTATAGGGAAAACATGCGCCTGGTAAAAAAAATTAAAAGAAAAAAGCAGAGCTTGCTAACTAAACTACCGATTTTTCCACTACATTTTCAAATGCTAAAAGAATCAGAACGAGATGGGCTATGGAATAGTCAGGAAGAAGAAACTTAAAACCTGAGAGAAGGGAGGGTTTGATTTGCAGGAGTTAGGGATTCCTTCCGGAGGGTTTTTACTACATATGGTAGCAGGGATGCTACCCTCTGCCTCCCGCCGCTAACCGCCATGATCAACTGATTCTTTAGCTCCCTTCCTCAGCGGTATCTCTCGACAGACCCAACGAATCGCCGGACGCTTGGGAGACGAATACCGGTGGAGTAACCCAGGATGGCTTCACCTATTTGTTTTAACAAAATAAATTCCGAATATTATATTTGCGTTGCGTTTTCTTTTTTATTTATTTATTTTTTATTTTTACGCAGCAAGCACCCAAAAACAGTGTTATTTACGTATCCCACACCCGAACTTGACACCGGAAAACATACGAAATCCCCAAAGCCTCCTAACTAGTAAATTTTATGTATGGACTCTCGATGCAGGTTTACATGCATAATTAAATAATATGTCGTCACGTGTGCTATATCGCAGGGGTTATTTCGAAGTTATTGAAGTGAAATCATCGGGTTGTTTCGATTTTATTGAAGATAAATCTATATATTATACTTCAATAATCTCGAAACAATCTTCGCGGTTCCATTTCAATAATCCTAAAATAACACTACGAAGATTATTTCGTGGTTATTTCTATTTTATTTTAGGATTATTGAAAGGAAACTCATATATTTTACTTCAATAATCCTGAAATAACACTCCAGAGATTATTTCAGGGTTATTAAAGAGAAACTCATATATTTCACTTTAATAACCTCGAAATAACACCCTAAAGGTTATTTTCGGGTTATTATAAAGTTTGCAATTCCAATTTAATGTTATTTTTTATGGTCCCGATATGACACACATGGAAGTGTATTAGTGAGAGTCAGATTGAGTCAAATTCGGAGTGCAGACAGAAAATTTTTTCTTCCCTCAGTTCATCAAGCGATTATTGCGTCTGCACACCGCACACAAATTTGCGTGTGTGCGGTGTCCGACCAGACCACTGAAATATATCTTTTTATATTTTTTTATTGTCAGAGTGCAGCCCACTCTTAACTGAGAGAATAGTTTTGGACTTAAAGCTCTTAACTAACATGACAGAGAAGAATTTGAAAGGGCAGCTTCAAATAGCTAGACCAAGGATTTATGAAGCAAAGCTTGTTAATAGCATATTCTCTAGTGGTCGAACTAGAGAGCATGTCCATTTTATAGAAATATTGACGGCCTCAGGTTACAGGAATTTAAAATTGTTTCCACAAAACCTTAATGAAGTCATGTTTACCATCAATGAGCTAAAAAGTATGAAAAACACAATATAGCAGCATGAAAAAAATTAGAAAAACATAGGATATCACAAGCAAAAAAATGGCAGAATTTTTGTTACTGGTAAAAAAATGAAAAGATAAACAACAGCATTTCGTCATAGGTTTGGTGACATGCATGTAAAAATTGAATTTAAAGTGTTAGATATGTAAATACATGTGACTGGTATGTATGTAAATCTTCCTAATTATTAATACTCCTTATCCATGAAGCATGATATTAGCAAATAACAGTATCCTGCTAGGGACAAAAACTGAATCAAATGCTTATTTATAGGAATAAATTGATTTTTACAACCTGAATTTCTTTCACCTGTTTTCCTGATTCTGCTCTTCTCCTCGTTACGAATAAAAGGATTTTTACACACATTTTTCAACATTAATGGCTGCTGATTCTGAAATGTTAGGAATAAAACTAAGTCACTATGTTTGATTGAATAGGGAGTGGGAAGCAGATTTAACAAATCTGTTTTAAATGAAATTATATAAATATATTGTCACACAAAATACTAACTTGTATTGTTGCATTTAATGATGCATGAAAATTATTTTGCAGTTAAATTGTATCATAAGGTTGTTAAGGACATTTCATCACTTTTTCAACTCATGGACATGAACATGGAGCATGGATGTGGACATAGAGAGAATGAGATAGCTTTTTTTTTCAGCCAAATGTAGATCATTGAAATATTTTATTAGTTTATTAACCTATGTTTTATTTATTGCAATGCAGTGGTCTTCATTTCAAAATTTGTGTGACCATGAGTTTTATGCTCAATAAGAGAAGCCGTTGTGGGCTCTATGTAAAGCTGCTAAAAGCGTACTGCAGTTCTTAAAATCTCTCATTGATAGCTTGTTTTACATTATACAGCCCTTTGTCATAAATCTGATGTGAAGATAGTTTGGTTGGATATTCTAATAAAGTTCTATATTAGGATGATATTAAAATTATTATACATGTTTTTTATTCCCACAAAAGGTATTGTTATTCAATATCAGTGTAATTAAATTTAAATGACATGATAAAATTATCAATTAAATTAATATATATTTATAAGTATATTTCTGAATAAAATACCATCATCGTTGTGTGCTGAAAAATTTATGACGAGCGAGCAATATGTAATTAATGTCTTAGTATTACACGAATGTCCAACGCACACATAAATGAAAAACGTAGCAGAAGAAGACGCTATAATTTTTACGTGAAAATTTTCTTCAAAGGGAAAAAGCCAGTGGGTCTAGCCTAATCAAAATAATCTATTTTGTAATTATAACTACATAGGTCAACTCTTCTCTTGAATTAGAGAAGATAGAATTATAAAGCTTTGATAATCACAAGTGTACAATAATATTTTAGCTATAATAGTCATAATTGGGGCACAACAAATATGGTTTTTAGTTATAATATCAATAGTTGGCTACGAATGTCGTAGTTCATTGCTACAAAGGCAATACTTGACCATAAATGTTATAATCAGTGGCTACAATAGCATCAAGTTGGCAAAAAGGATGTAGTTGTAAGCTGTAATAAGTAGTCAGCCATAAAGATTATAGTTAGTTGCTACAAAGACAATAGTTGGTCATAAAAGTTGTAGTTGGTGGATTCATCTTGTCGGGACACTTGATTTGACTTTTAATATGTTAAAATTGGAGTTCATTTGACTATTCAATTTATAATCAAAAGCCTCTAATTGTGCTTTAATGTTTTGATCTGGGTTTGATAGGACTTGAATTGGACTAATTTTGGTATCAGTAGATTCATCTTGTTAAGACGGTCAGTGTGACCATAAACTTAGTGAAATTGGGGCCTGAATGATCTTGAATTTGAGTTTGGAAGAATCCATATTAAAAATGCATGAAGATTCATGTTTGATAAAAATTTGTTGATAACATAATTACTTTTATTTAAACATTAAAAACCATTCATTTTGTTTCCGCTTTTGTTAGAAAAGGGGCTAGCTAAACTATCACAAATCACTCATGAGTTATTCAATTCATCTTTTAGATGAGGGATTATCTTGACTGGCTTCATCTTTTACTAGCTTTAGGTCATTTAAGGATCCCTTCTCTAGGGAGAGGGGCCATCATAATCACTAATAGTGTGCATCAACCCCAAGTGATTCATTTCCTTTATTTTCTTAAGGAAAATTTTATCTTGACATTCTTTTATCACTATCTACAAAACTTCTCCAAATTTCCCTCATTATAACTACCCTAACTTGCATCCATTAAGATATTGTCCACTTTCGCTTTGTAGCCCCATGTTTTTTTCTCATTGGTGTAACTTTCGAAGAGGTCCTATCCTGAGAGTGCTCTTGTAAGAGCATGCTTAACTTTGAAGTTTCTGATCAGATTCCAATTGTTATACCAGAAGGTTCTTAAATGTTTTATTGTTTAACTTCATTCTATTTAAGAGGTTTAATAGCCACTTCAAAAAAGGACTAATCTAACTATATTTAACGCATTCTTTGACCCTCTTACACCACCTCTTGACAATTTTCTTGTTGCATCACATCCACTATCAAAACAAGAATCTCTCTGACCACCCATAATCATATCGATATGATTCACTACTGCTTTATTGTTTCCACCTTCGGATTGTAATATATTCTCCTCATAGGGACCAAAAATATGATTTCCTTCAATAGCCAACTTGGCCTACCTATGTTGCCTCAAAATTGCCTTCAATTAGTGACACTTTCATTTAGGAGGCTTAAAACTCAAACTTATTATCAACAACATCAAGCATACTGACAATAATCAACTTTCACCTCCAATGTATTTATCTTCTCCAAACTTTGGGACGAGTGTCCTTTGGTAACTAAAATTAACTTCTAATAAAATATATTTTTATCAAACAAGGATTATCATATATGCCTTCTCAGGTTTTAGGTACACATATTTTCATGCTCCGACGCACTTTGCTTTTCTACTTTGTGGGATATTATTTGAAACAAATTTTATTCTCTATTAACTCAATCTTTTGGAACAAATGCAAACGCAAAAAAAAAAAAAGCAAAGGTCTAAACTACAAATATATTAAGCAAATTACAAAAGGTAAAAATTAGAAATGCATGCATGAAAATAAATGCAACCTATTAAATTAATTTAAGTCTAGTCTCATAATTCTCAAAGTATTAGTAGCACACCCATAATAAGTTTCACACATTTCTTACATTTTCATAATTTTTGCGATCCCTTAAAACTTATTCATCTCTTTATATCATTAATGTTATTATTAGTATACATGAAAGTATTAAAATTAATCTTGTATAGTGAATTATTTAAAAATATATTTATATTAAAATATTAATCATTAACTATCATCATGACACTTACAAGCTAAACTTTCATATATTAAAAATAAAGAAGATTTACATACATACATATATACATACACATCTAACATCTAAAATTTTAATTTTTACAAATATGCCACATTTCCCATACATAAAAAATTATAGTTTACTTTTTTAAAATTTAAAAGAGTGTTATTTTGTTCTGATATGAAATAATTGAGTGGTATGAATATAAAAAAATAAAATTTAGGCGTTAGATACGTGGTATCCACGTAAATGCCCTCAGTCATTCTATAATACAAGCTTAAAAGTAGAAGTATGTTATTAAAAACTCCATTTTCACATCTTCAATCTATTAAAACTCTCATCATAAATGAAGAGACTAGGATTCAACCTATACGCGAGAAAATATTATGTTTGTCTTCTAGACAGTGGTGTAAATCGCACCACGTCGTGCATCAGGCAGCATCATGCTATTCACACCATCCGTCAACCGCAAATCTGATTTACCAGACATAATATTTTCCCGTATCAAGATCTCTGTACTTGAACCGAGACCTTTTGGCCAAGAAAGCAGTAATTGCCGAAACTGCATATAAAATAATGCATTCCTTCTTCAACAAGAGAAACCGTTGCTGGCCCAATCTCAAAGCTTCTGAAAGCATTCTCAGCACTGCAGCTCTCAAACTCTCTCCTCGAAACCTGCTTCACATCGTACAGCCCCGTATCAAACCTGAAAACTATCCCCCACAACATACTTATATTAAGAATTGAATGGCATGTATGTAACCTTCCCAATAATGTAAGAATCATTTTTTTTACCTAGATTGTCGCCGATGAAGAACGATTGATTGCTGGACCATGCGAAGTAGAAATCATTGCTCACAGGGATGGACCAGATGGAGCCACCAACTACATGATTGTGAGATCGAGTTGAAACTATTTGCATGAATGTGACGAGTGTTTGGACTGAGGAGATGGTCAGTCCTGAACGATTTGGTCTCCATGACCAAACTGTTGGCTGCATTCTGAAGCCTGCAAAAATTTTCGTTTTGGAATAGTAGGTTTTCTCCTCCGATGGGAACACAATTTACCAGTTACCAAGGCGAAGAAACTGAGTTTATTCTGCCAAAATATTTGCGGCTGTAAGAGATATAAAGCATTTCTACGCAAGAAACTGAAGGGCATGTCGGTTCGTTTGGCGCCGTTTGGTTTAAAGGAATTAAAAAATAATAAACGGATATGGAAATTGTAAGGAATTTAATTAAAATTGATTTATAATATCCATGTGAAGGCTTACATTGACAACTCCTTCTCTTGAGTGCTTCCCCTTCAATAGAAAAAAAATATTACATAAAGGGTATGCATTCGAAGTCTAATGATAGGTCGTCACATGTCAAGTGGATTGCAGTGTATTGCAGTGAAACCCAATGACAGTGTATTGCAGTGAAACCCACTTGACACATAACAACTCACCATTGGACTCCGTCCGGATATAATAGTTTCTTTTTTAATAAAGTCTTTATCAACCTAATTGTTGCTTCAACGAGTAGGGGAGTTTTATAGGTCAAACTTGGGAGTTTAATACTATTGAGTTCGCTATTCTTCGACGAATTGTCTAAGTTGTCTCGATTGAGTAGTGCTATCGAATAATATGGGTGAATTCCCTTAGGCCAAACTAATTGGTTAACTTGATTACACCAAACAGTCGGGCCAGTTTGGAGGTCTAGTGAGTCAATTCCAAAGTGATCATTAGCACATAAAAAATGCTTCATTAGAAGTGGCAATCCATTCTGTGTTAGCTGCTCCTACACAACAATTCATAATTAAGAATTCACGCTTGCTAACTTATTTAACGGGTGTTCAAAGCTTGTTAACTTATACTTAGTCAACTCGTCAACTCATATGCGACAACTAGTTTTTAGTTGTTCATATTCATCAACTCGACAGAATAACCTGGCAGGTGAACAACGTAGCTTGGCAAGTCGGCTCAAGAGTACTCACAAACAAACTTATTAAAACTATGCATATGCTTCAAGTTTTACTATCCATGACAAAATCAATTTTTCATGAATTCGCAAAAAAAAAAAAATCCCTAAAAAGTTAAAAATTCATTGGTGGTAAACAATATTTTTTTTAACTTGATGCCTCCAAACGAAAAATATCCTGAATATATATATATATATATTATATATATATATAACACGGGTAGAAAACCATAAGAATGATTTTGAAATTATTTAGACTATATAGTTTATCAAATTATTGGCCCGAGTCCTAAAAAAGCCTAATTTGAGCACTTGAAAGCATAATAGGATCTTTTTTGTCATCTGAATAACGACATGAGCTCCAAATTTTGTATGAAAGAATGTTCAATATAGAAATTTGGGATTGATGCAAATCTCTAGAGCTTTGTTTACTGTAGTTTGTTGGCCATCATTGATGAAAGTAATGACATAAATTAAGGAGAGAATTAATTTTGATTTTTTTAAAAAGTATTTACAAATTTTATTTTCATCTTCAACAATAATTTTATGAATGATTGTAACAAGATAAGTGATAATGAGTGAAAAAAAAATTAAATATTCGATGCAAATTGATTTATAAGGGCTCTACGACCTTAAGGCTAAGTGTTGACATCAATTTTTTATGTCGTACTCTTTGGACTTCTGATGTTGGAGCTAGTTTTTGGGTATCGAGCTTATGGGATGATATTTCACTCTCCTGGAGTACCTCATGGCTTGTAAAATGTCCAGTTGAGTGCGCCAAAGCATGTTGTACTTTATCATGTGTTTTTTGAGCTTAGCTCACCCGCGCCAAAATCCTAGTGTGCCTCCACCTGTATAAAACCGAGCGTACCCACACTAGTATCATACCGCACCTGCCCCTTCATTAGGTAGGGCACACCTATGCCCTCCACGTGTAGGACCCATGCCCTCCCTGCGCATAACTCGCTTCAGAGATAGAAAGCAAGGCACCCGCAGCAATCCTGCGCGCACTCGCTTTAACTTATGCGCGTTTGTGGTCCTATTTGATCCGATGCACTCGAACCTGACTCACGTTTGGTCCATGCCGGGCAATAGAAAACCTGTCGTTCCTACGACAATTTTGAGTGCGCCCACGCCCGTCTTTAGCCTGGCTCACTTGTGTAGGACCCGCGATGGTTTGACATTTGCGGGACTATCCTTGTGATTATTAATCAACATAACTTCTATGATCGTGTGATTCTATGTCATTTATTATATCAAAATGATGCAAGTATTAATCCAACATATATATTTTTTTCTAATTATTTTAAACAAGTCAATTTCTAGTTGAACACAAACATGAATATATAAATAGAGTCAAACGCAATTACACCATTCCCGAGCACAAATCCAACTGAAATAAAATTAATTTTGAATGAGCCGAACACGAGCTAAACCTGAAATTGCTCGAACAGAAACTTTAGTCCAATCCTTTTATTTTTTAATTTAAATCCTCCTCCATTACTTTGAGATTTAAAAAATCTATCAAAATTTAGGTTTAAACTCCTGTGCATATTTTTTTTTTTTCTAAAAACTCATTATATTATTTTTTTTATTCTAATATTTTAATATCACAAAAACATACAATTCAAAATGACGTGTTAAATTTTTAAATAAACACTCACATAAAATTTTAAGGTCAAATTTTATAAACAAAACATCAAATGTATTTAAATCATAGTCTGAGATGCAATTTGAATAGATTAAAATAAGAAAAAAAATTAAGAAATGATAATACCTCAAATAATAAAGAATTATATTATATTAAATAAAAATATTTAAGAGTAAAACCAATTTTGTAATATAGCGTGGGGATATAAAAAAAAAATAGAGCTTGTTGAGAGTGGGATTTGAACCCACGCCCTTTCGGACCAGAACCTTAATCTGGCGCCTTAGACCAACTCGGCCATCTCAACCTGTTGTCGAGTTTTTGAGACATTAAATATATATCTCTATGATAACCAATTTCATCTAAATTTTAGATGACCTTAGAGTACATAATTTGACATAATTTAGTCAAGCACCATAAGTTAGAGCGGGTTTGCTCTTTCAATTATTTTGATTTCACATGATTTAACTGTTTTAGACTCGGTATAATATTTCCATATAATCTTTAATACTAACTAAGGATATTTGCATAAAACCATTATAAATATATATATATATATATATATATATATTATTTTCATATGTAAAGCTTAAAATTAACTATTTTTCATTTGTAACACACAATTTTTTTACATTAGATAAAAAATATTACTTGTCACGTCATCTTAAAAATATTTATCTTCAAGCTCTCAATCAATTTTGATATAAAAAAATTCTAAATTAAAATTCATGATTAATTGAGTGTTGATTTCAATAAATTGATGATGAATTTGAGTGTATCGAGAAGGCAAACTCAATTGCACTAAAAGTGATCCAATCTGAGTTCGAATAAGTCTAGATCTAACACATAAAGTGTTGTCAAATGCTTTGCTGCATCAATTAGACGTTCAAATAATATCAAAATTTTTTGCATGCTTATATTTAAAACAGCTCGATGGGAGAATAAAAAGAGTACAAAATTGTTTAATTCTGATATCATTAAAACACTTAAATTTTGAAAAAATGAGCTATAATCAAGGGAAATAATATGGATCATCTTATAGTGTTTTTGAGCCATTTATCGAATTTATGAAAATGCTCATATCAAAAATTATAAATAGCCTCGCATTCTTCACTTAAAGTGGGAGGAGAAGAGAAGAAAATGTTGACTATTAAAACTTAACTCTTAAATTCTCGATTGTTGTCGCCAGTAATCCGAGATCTTGGTAGACCACTAGAATTTACCACCAATCAATAATGGTCATTATAGGCCACTAGTGTCATTGTTGACCACCATCAACTATGACTTTGATAGCCCTACTACGACTATTATAACTTCTTATAACTATGACTTTTGTAGCAAATCATAGTTATTATAAATTCCAATTATGGCTTTGGTAGCCCTACTATGACTGCCATAACCATTAGCTACAACATCTATTGTCAATTATAGCTTTTATAACCAATTACAACTGTCATGTCCCCACCATGACTATTATATTTAGACTACATTAGTTATTGTCTTAATTACTTTTAACAACTATATCTATCGGGTTATTTCAAATAAGTTGTGATTTTAGTATCAACTTGTAATCAGATTTTTCATGATTCATGTGAAGAGTGGACCTCATTACTCATAATTAGATAATGAAATATTTTAATAAGGTGATTCCTCATGATTTTTCTTCTTTTTAGGATTTTTCCACATTAAAAAAAAAAATTGTTGGCCTTCTACGACTTTTTTTTTATCTGTGTGTTGGATTTTTTGGGCAACGTTATGAAGTTAAATGATCACTGTACAATCGTAAATTTTTTAGCATGCAAAAATTTGATATCGTTAAGGGAAATGCAACTCCGTCTTTTTTATATCTCCCAAGTGTAGCACTCATAATATTGGAGCTGCCCACTTTAACACCCACACATTTTAAGTGATGATCTCAAAACTAGAATGTCAGGCCTCTATTTATGGTTCATTGGATAACTATTACTCTACTGACGAATAAGCTTCTTTGTTATCCTTGGAAGATCTTGTGTATATAATGATAAAATCAAAGATTTTTCAACTATTGTACTAGGCTCGACAACTGGCTTTATTACTAACTTATGGAGCTTACTTATCACACGATAAACCACAAATCGGAGATGCCCTGTTAGAGAATGCTTTTCTAACACCCCCTTTTCATATGTAGTTCCTCTATAACCTGAACAAGAAGTTGACATTCTCAAATACTACTGGCTCCAAACACTCCTCACCCTCATTCACTTCTAAATAAGCTTGTGTTGTCACTTCCACTAAAGTCATGGTCATACCATTGAATCATATTATCAGCATATAGCAGAAATTGAAAGGCAAATTTGGTAGGAATATTTGAGCCAGTTTACACAAAATAATAACGGTCGTATAATAGCACCCTCCCTAGAGAAAACCAACCCAAAAGCAATAGTAAAGAAGTTTCCAAATCACTTCCTTGAGTATGGTTGCAACCGTATATTATTTTTTTAAAAGGACCATCTTGCCTTAGATTTAAAAAATACAAAAACTTTTAGCACTTCAATTTGAGCTTAATAGATCTCAAGGGGACTCGATTTAACCTCTTTCAAACTAGTTAGCATCATTGAGCCACACTCTATCTAGTATCCTAAGATATGTTAAAAATGTTTGGTGGATTACTCTTGACGCATTCCAAAGGATTAACGTCATCAATTCACACTCTGTCTAACAACCTAAGATAGGTCAGCAATCTTTGGTGATAGGAGTGTGCATTATTTGAACAAGTTTAGTCGATTTGGCTTGGTTTCAAAAATATGTTTTGGATTTTTAGGTTTTTAAATCTTAATATTGATTTTCGATTATTGGTCCGGTTTGAATTTTTATTTAATCTAACAAACAAAAAATTAAATTTATTTATTATATTTAGGGATATTTACATACATACCGCCCAATTCCCATGTATTTATATATCTAACACCTCAACTCTACTTTTTACATTTATGCCACCCAATGCTTTCATATCTCATTAAAAATACCACCATTTTATCTTTTAAAAAATGGAATACACATTTCCATGAGTAGGTAATCTAACATTAATAAAAAAATGAAGTGTGTTAGAAATGTAAATACATGGGAATTAAGCGATGATATGTATCCTATATTTTAATTTCTTGAAAAAAAAAAACCAAAGATTATCTTATATGTAACATTTGATTAAAATAAATGGAGGATTCATGAAATCAAATTAATATTATACAATTAAAACATGCAAATCAAAATATATATTCATAATTTAACTTTAACAATTAATTTAATTTTTGTTTATTCATAATTGATTCATTGAAAGTGAATCGTCAGTTTGCTTGATCCAGTATTACAAAATTTTGATTTTTTTTTTATTTGATTTTGGATTTCTGTTGCAATCGATTTGACAAATTTGTAAACTGATTCATCTGAACCGATCAAATGCTCCTATTAGTGTATTAGTCATGGCATCTTCCACCCATGTTAATGTTATCGAGTCGTACTCCGACAAATAACCTTAAATAGTCTAACATCTTCAAGGGATTTCTTCGACCTCTTTTATACGAGTTAATGTAGTCGAGTAACACTATGACAAATAACTTGAGATAAATATAACATTCTTAGTGGTTGACATTGTCTCTAGTTATACTTCTAGAAGAGAAGCACATGAGATAGTCTCAATGAAAAATGAGTAATTGACATGATTCTCACTAGAAAGATCTCTTGTGGGCAAGTGACTAACACACTCTCCACTTATACCCATAAAAGACACACCAATGAGGTAGTCTTGATGAAAAGTTAATAGTGTACATGACCCTCATTAGAAAGATACCTTAAGAAGTGATAGATCGGTCTCTACTTCTACCTCTGGAAGACACACCTATGTGTTAGTCTTGATTGGAAGTTGGTACTAGATACAATCGTCACAATAAAGATCTTTTGAGGTCCGGCGACATGCACAATCTCTCCTGGAAGAAATGCTCATAGGGTAGTCGTGATATGAAGCTAGCAGTGGAATGAAAGTGGTAGACACAGTCTCCACCTATACCCCTGGAAGACATGCTCGTGAGGCAGTATTGTTGGAATTTAGTAGTGGACACAATTTTCACTAGAAAGATCAATTGAGTGTAAGTGATAGACTTAGCCTCCACTTATACTCTTAGAAGTCACACATATGAGGTATTATCGAGAGAAAAATAGTAGTGGACATAATCCTTACTAGACATATCCATTAATGGGAAATGGTAGACCCATTCTCCATTTATACCCCTGGAAGTCAAGTCGATAGATATCACCAATGGGAAGTTATTAGTGGATAGGTTCCTTATTTGAAAGACTCTATAGAACAAGTGGTTGACAGTACTTCTGATAAACAAAATTTTAAAAAGTCTATAAGTCTCATAAGATACAGTTACATTCAAAAAATATCAGAAAGCTACAAGCTTCAAACAGTGTAGGTACACTTACAAAATCTCATAAAATTTAAGCTGCATAATTTATAATATATTAAAAACTTTATAAGACAAAAGCTTCAAAAGATACATAATATTTCTTCATACAAAGATAATGTGCTAACTTTGATTGTAGGATTTTACTTATTCAAGAAGTTAAATATTTATTTAAAAACTTAAAAGGCATAAACTTTCGAAAAATTTGATATCATTATACTTCACTGAGGGGACGATATCTCAAGTACAATATATTGAATTTCTAACCAGACTTATAATTATTATGACTTCTATGGAGTCAAGTTATAAGACATCAACACTTTTATATGAAGATCAAGAGTTTGCTAAGTATCAACATCATGAACTTTATCGAGCTTATACATGCAAAAGGGATCTTATCTTGAAGTAATACAGAAATTTATTGGATCTACATGAGTTCACCACACTATGCAATATCTTCACCATAAATTCTTTGGGATCTCTTATGGCCTTCAAATTCTCCTCGACTTCTATCAAAACATCTCTTTCTCTGTGAAGTTTATAAAAAGAATGAAATATATATATCGACTACAGTTCATTTTAATAGCACCAAAATCATCATCTATATCTTCCAATAAGATTGTTCTACTTTCTCAAAGCTATTGGCATCATTAATATCATTAATATCAAGCTAAAGATCATGTATACCTAAATAAGACAACATGACCAATACTTCTTCCAATGGAAAACTAAAATCATATTCATTGTGGGTATTATTTATCCCATTTAAAAAACAACAACCTAAAGGCAACAATAACCTAAAAAAAATAGGCAATAATAACCTTAGTATGAGTATAATGTAGCAATATGAAGACAAAAATAACTTAAATAATGAGCAGGTAACAACAATCAAAAGACAACAACATTCTAAATATAGGAATACGACAACAACCTCAATAAAAGTAGGCAATAATAAACTCAATATGGCTGTACAACAACAGTATGAAGAAATTATATAACCAATGTTGATGGGGAAGGCAATTGAGCAGGTAAGTCTGACTAGATCTATTCTTATTATTCATGTATATTAGAATGGTGTTGTCTAAAAAAATGATATAAAGAGCAAAAACTAAGTCTCCTTTAGGAAGAAATATTACACACGTTGCACGTATGTGTGGAGAACGATTCTGATAAGCACAAAAAGAAGTGTGTGTTTTTTTTAGCAAATATTCCTTTACTCATATGTGTGAAACTTAATGTTTCTCCCTCCTCTAAAGGATAACATTTGTCAAGTATCTTTCTCGATAGTGTGAATCTAAATTTTATAATATTCATAATTTGGTAATTACTCCGATAACCCATAATTAAACCATCAATCATCATAGTTTTCTTAAGAAAGAGTGCGATGTTATCCTCTCTTAAAAAGCTATTAAGTGCGCATGCTTGATTGAGGTTCTACAAAGTGAACCAAAAATCCTCAAAAAAATTTAGTAAACTTATTACATGGATGAAAGGCTTGTTCAAAAGTCTGCCATTAACAAAACATTTTATGAAAGTAATTTGCACACCTTCTCTAATTAATTCATGCTATCTAATATTTTTACTTAAATATATTTAATTATTCATCATAAGGATATCAACATAAAAATTGGAGCAAAAAATTACACAATTTATTGAATTTGATCGTCTAAGGGGTTGAATTACTTATTCAAAAGTCTATAATCAACCAAAAATTCTAACAAAAAGTAATTGTAAGAAAAAAATTACAAAGACCATCCTCAATTCATGTCACTAATATTTTTATATAAGCATATTAAAACATTCAAACAATACCATTACAATTAAATTATAAATCTAATTTTTTGGATTGCATTAAAAATCATGCAAATACTTCACCGCGGCTTAAAGTTTGCACAATTGTGAATATTTATGGTATATTTGGCTAAATGAAAAGTATGTTAATTATGTTGGTATAATGTTGCAGATTAAGAAGGATAATTTTTTTTTTTTTAAACATTAGATATTAACAATTATTTGATATGCGTACATTAAAAATGTGCTTATGCTGATCCTAAAGAGATCCCATGACACCAAAGGTCTGACAGACAACCAAAGGGAGCTGCCACACAATAGGCTTTAATATGAAAAAAAGGCAATAATATCCCGTAGCGCTCCTATTAAAACAGACACAAGCATGTAATTTTGCATGTTTAAACTTCTATCTCCTAGAAATAGGGGGTCCATATCATGTATCAAGAGCTTTTTGTCTCTGTCCTTTTGGCCTTTAGGATTTTAGATCTTACTGGACCCATACTGTACGAGGAAAATTCTCTCTCATTCTCTCTTTCAATCTTTATTTTCCATATATAAAATGGATAACAGAATTCTAGAATATGACAGTTTTGCTCTTACGAGACTAGTCCGTGTTTACTCTTTTTTTCTCTTTCTCCTTGTCCGTCTCTCTCTTTTTGTCTTCTCTTATTTCTACGGCTCTAATCATTGAGCATGTTTCACAGGACAAATATGTATTCAACAATATGATTGATATGAAAGGGCTATATTTTTAACAAGTTAATTAGTAGATATTTTTAAAAGTTAATTCTGAAATAGAAAGAAGAAACACAATTAAGACTTCAATAATTTTTTATACATAATTTATTCTAAGATCAATAAAATTCAAAGTTTATCTACAATGGATGAAAAGTGCGAGTTAAGAAAGCGGGTAAATACGAAGGTTGTGAAAGCCAAACCAAAAGTCGAATTGAAAGAGACAAAAATTCAAGGTTGAATGGATCAATCGAGGTTAAACCTTTTGACATAATAAATATATTAATTATTTTAATATAATTTAAGTAATATAATAATGATATATTAATATTATTTTTATTGATTCACCAAATAAAATTTTAATTTAAGACATCATTTTTGGATATTTTGAACAATATTTTAAATAAAAAATATTAAAACATGATATTTTATCTTTTTTTACTTTAATAATTTATTTTTTGGCCATCCCATCAAAATCAAATGACTAAAATTGAATATTATTTGAATCGACTCGCTGTTCAAAAATCAGATCTGCTCATTTGTGTTCCAGCAATTGTAGCTTTGAACATTTCAATCGCGGTTCATTGCAAAAATGATTATGAGCATGGATTGAACCAGATAGATGTTAAATTCAAGTCGAACGATTTTTAAAACCATAAAATCAGAAAAAATTGCGTACATCAAGCGTACGCAAGAGTTACGTACGTAAAAGGGTACATGGGGGTTACACAAGGATTACAAGGGGTTATAACCCCGTTGTACCTCCCGTGTAACTCCCGTGTAATCCCGCTGTAATCTTGTAACCCCAATGTATAAAATAAAAGCCCGAGTTACAGATGAGTTACACGAAAGTTACAAGAAAGTTATAACATGCTTCTAACCCCCATGTAACCCCCGTATAATGCCCCGTGTATCATGTTAGGTACACATCTCTAAATACGATTGACTTACGCAATTTTTTTCCCATAAAATCACACAAAATTTAGCTCAAGTATCTTTTTGCTAAACCTCAAAACCAAGCTGTCCCTGTCTCTGATTTCGCTATTAGCGATAAAGCCCATACTCTCCCGCCACAGCTCCTTCTAGCCCTAACGGCAACCATCCCACCCGCTGGCTACTCGATCTTTGCAAATCCCACAACTCAGGCAATCCATATCTTACTCTTTTTTTCCACTCTTCTACACCTATCTCTTTCCAAAACCCTAGGGAAAACCTTAAAACTTCCAGCCAGAATGAGCTACGCAGCCTTCAAGATTATGCACTGGGCCACAGGTATCGAGAACTGTGCCTCCGGATTCATCACTTACTCCCCAGCGGAGTTAACTGCTCAAATCCCGCCCATCCAGGCCGTCGATCTCGATTCGGAGTGGCCAGCGAAGAGGGGGATCGGTCCCGTACCTAATGTCGTCGTTACCGCCGCCAACGTCCTCGAGCTCTACACTGTTAGGGTTCAAGAAGACGATGGCAGATCCTCACAGGTTTCCAGCGAGCCGCGGAACGGAACCGTCATGGATGGCCTCTCTGGTGCTCGCCTTGAACTTGCTTGCCATTACAGGTGCTTGGCTTCCTATTAATTTCATTTTTCTTTCAGTGTTGTCATGATTTCTTTTCTTCAAGAGGCTAGTAGGGAATTCATGCTACAGGGTTTAGTATTTATTTTCAAGGCTGGTTGTCCTGCAGAAAATCGACTTGATTAGGGATGAGAGTTTTGTTAGAAGATCACATTAGTTTTTGGCTCAATCGAATTGAGCTAAATGAGCCTTGCTGATATAAAAAAATTTACATCTTTTTTATTTTTTTAAAACAGCTTGGATAAAACTAAGCTCAAGAAATAAATTGTAAATTGTGGTACCCAACAAATGATAAATAAACACGAAACTGTAACAATCTATACTCCTAAACTATTAATTTTATAAAATAACCTCAACTGTTCATTAATTTCTACTAGAATTATATTATCTTTGATTTTTTAATGGGCTGTTTGATTGTCGGAATTGGGGAAAATTTAGCTTACATCCTTCAGCAGAATTAAAAATACAACTTTGAAGCCTATAGTAAATAAATCCCATTTCACCACTAATTATCTTTAAATTCATACTTTATTAAATCACACAGTTCAACATATTTAACTTAAATCCGCTGCATCTCTTTTTCCAGTAAGCCTAAGCCATGAACTCCTCTTCTTTGTCCATTGTTTATTCTGTTGATACCTTTGCCAAAAAAAATCCCCACTCAAAACTCCTCTTCTCTTTCACACACTCTCAGTCTTGTCGATGCCTTCCTCCAGTGATCTTTCGTTGCTAGTACCTTTTCTCCTTCACAAATCATCGGTCTCATTAATGGCTTTCCTCAGTAAACTGCCATTATGATTTCCTAAAAGGGTAGGTGCAAGGAGAAGTATAGGTTTTTCTATTTATTCTAATAACTTATCCTTTTTATTATGCCTGTAAGTGTAATTATGTAATTAAAACTTAAAAAAAATTAATTATTTTTAACTAAGAATTAAATTAAATTATATTTAAGTTTAAAAAACTAATTTTTTTAATTAATTGTGCACATAAATCATTTGTTAATTATTTTATGTCTAATTATCATAAGAACATTATTAAATTTTTAATGCTCTTAATTTTATCTTTGATTAATTGTTATTTAGTTTAATTATTGAAATAGTTATTTCTTTTTAATTAAATGTAATTATTTTTAATAAAAAATCATTATTAATTATTATTTTAATTATTTTTTAAAACAAAATTTCGTATAAACATTTAACCCCTCTATTTACTTAACTCTTAAAATTTTAAATTATCAACCAAACAATATATTAAGATTTAATTAGATTTAACATCTGTTGTGCAAAATAATTTTCAAGATTTAACACTCATAGGATTTACTAATTTTAAATTGATTGAGCTTACTAAACTCTAAGGGTCTGTTTGGGGTAGCTCCAGCTTAGCTGCCCTAAGAAGCTGCTGCGGGAAAGCTGCAGCTGGGATACTGACTGACTGTTTGTTTCAGCTGTTTGAAAACAACTATGTGAGAGCTGTTTCTGAACAAATGATCATTCTGCATCTGTTTAGTAATGTTGTTTATAATATAACTGTCATATCAGCTGAGAAACTGACTGACTGTTTGTTTCAACTATTTGAAAATAACTGTGACAGCTATTTCTGAATAAATGATCTTTTTGCTCCTATTTAGTAATGTTATTCATAACAAAACTGTCATAGCTATATATTCGAAACTTAAGAAACAAAAATTTAATTCAGAACAGTACAAAAGTTTAGATACACACCTTACTTAAGAGCGAGTACCTAGAGTATCAAAAAGGTTAACAACTATTAAGATTACAATTAATATAATGATGTTCTGTTGTCCTTTCTGACAATATATATGCCCTAAGGGGTATCAGTAGCTATGCATAATATATTGTCAACGTAGCTTTTTGAGGCTATCTATTTCACCGTCTCACTTCAGAGTGTGTGTGATTGAAAAATATGCTTTTCTTCTCATAAAAAAGAAGCTCTGTTGCCTTTCTTTACAATATTTTCTCATTATGTTACCCCAAAAGATATCAGGAGCTATGCATAATATGCTTTCACAGTAATTTTCTGAGGCTATCTATTTCACTGCCTCACTACGGAGTGCGTGTGATTGAAAAATATATTTTTCTAATAATAAATTTTAAAAAATAAGTTTGGTTGAGCATGTTCAAACATACCATATTTTCATATGTTTTCTAATAGTGAGCATAAAAATGATGACGAAGGTGATCTGCTGTCCTTTATCATAATAATTTTTCATTATATGCTTAAGGGGTATTCGTAGCCATGTATGATATGTTTTCACAATAATTGTCTGAGGCTATTTATTTTACTATCTCACTTCATAGATTTTGTGTGTGATTGAAAAATATGTTTTCCTTGTCCTAAGAGTGACCCAAGTGGTATTAGTCCTGAAGTTCAGTAACAAAACATGAAATTCTACATATGTTTTCTGGCAGTGAGCATAAACATGATGAAAAAGATGATATGTTGCTCTTTCTCTCAATATTTTCTCATTATATGCCCCAAGTAGTAGCAGTAGCTATGTATGATATGCTTTCACGGTCATATTTTGAGGCTATTTATTTCTCTTCCTCACTTCAGAGTGCGTGTGTGATTGAAAAATATGCTTTTCTTGTCATAGGAATGCTTTAAGTGGTATTACTACTAAATTTTAGTAACAAAACATGAAATTCTACATATGTTTCTTAACAATGAGCATTAAAATGTTGGAAAAGATGATCTATCGCTCTTTCTCACAATAATTTCTCATCATATGCTCAAGGGTTATCAATAGTTTTGTATGATATGCTTTCACAGTAATTGTCTATGAATATATTTTTTCTTATCTCACTTCAGAGTGTGTATGCGATTAAAAAATATGCTTTTATTGTCTTAAGATTACCCCAAGTGGTATTAGCCTTGAATTTCAGTAACAAAGCATGAAATTCTACTTATGTTTCGTAGCAGTAACATAAATATGATGACAAATATGATATGTTGCCTTTTCTCCCAATATTTTCTTATTATATATATCAGTAGCTATGCATGATATGCTTTCATAGTCATATTTTGAGGCTATCTATTTTCATGCCTCACTTCAGAGTGTGCGTATGATTGAAAAATATGCTTTTCTTGTCAGAAAAAACGCTCCAAGTGGTATTACTATTGAATTTCAATAATAAACATGAAATTCTACATATGTTTCCTAACAGTGAGCATAAAAATGACGACAAAGATGATTTGTTGTGTTTTCTTACAATAATTTTTCATTATATGCCCAAAGAGTATCAGTAGCTATGCATGATATGCTTTCACAATAATTGTTTGAGGCTATCTATTTCTCTGTCTCACTTCAGAGTGTGTGTGATTGAAAAATATGTTTTCCTTATCATAAGAATGTTTCAAATGGTATTACTACTAAATTTCTGTAACAAAACATAAAATTCTACATATTTTTCTTAACAGTGAGCATAAAAATGATGGGAAAGATGATCTGTTGCCATTTCTCACAATAATTTCTCATTATATGACCTTTGGGGTATCATGTTGCCCTTTCTCACAATAATTTCTCATTATATGTTCTTTGGGGTATCAGTAGCTATGCATGATATGCTTTCACAGTAATTGTCCGAGACTAACTATTTCATTGTCTTACTTCATAGATTGTGTGTGATTGAAAAATATGCTTTTCTAAGCATAAGTTTTGCAAAACAGGAGCACGAAAGAAGAAAACCACAAACAAATCCACCACATGAAACTAGAGGACCATCACCAGATAAAAACATCAAACCAAAAAACCACAGCCAAATTCTTACGGTGCAAATCCGGGAGAAACAAAATATCTCAAGAAATATATAAGAGGGGATATCGGAAGAAGATGGTGTTCAACACGACGGGTAGGGCATAGGAAGCTGAAGCTCCGCTGGAAAGGAAAATGCAGAAGATGAACGCACAGTTGGAACTAGGGGCAAGCGGGTAAAAAATATAAGAAATGCGGGCTGCGAAGTCGACCCTGTGGCCCGCGTTTTGCTAAACGGCGCGGCCGCCGAGATCAAAACTCCGCCCCAAACGACGAATACGCGTAGCGGCCTACCGCGCCTTGAAAAAAACTACGCCCCAAACGGACCCTAATTGTAGCCAGAAAACCCCTAAAGTTTACATAGGATTTAAAAAATTAGAATTCAAAGCATAAAATTTATTTTATGATTGTATTATATGTATATTATGCAAGTACGATGTATTCAAAGACTTGGAAGTTTACCAATAATAATTTTAATTTGTAAAATTGACATACTTGTAAATTAGAGTTGTATTGTATCTAAACTTTATATGGAGCTTATCCATACCATGGGATTATTTTGGAATGATGAGCAATTCATTTGAGAACATTTTTCATTTTTATTTTTAATTTACTACACTGTGTGTTTTGGTGCAAAAACTTATAATTTATTTTACAATATGAATTTAATTTATTATCATTATGATACATTGCTTCATTATTATATTATAAATGATTTAATATGTTTCTGTCATTTATCTTTTTATTTTTCAAGTATTCAAATGCATGCAACACTATTTTAAATATTTAAAACATATGTAATTAATATTATGCTAAATTTTTTTTGCTGGAGTATTAAATTAAAAAACTCTTAGCAAAATATAACTAAGTATTTAATCTCAACTAATTAAAATTACTTAAAAGGTAAATAATTATGATTTAGAGTATAAAATTTGATTAATTTTAATGATTCTGAAAGGCGACATTTAAATTAAAAGAACGTTTAATTAAAAAAAAATATTTGTCTTATGTACTTTTGCTTTTGTATGTGCATTAAACACGATAAAAAAAATAGAAACAAATTGATTTTGAACTCATTTAAAATTGACTTGGTTTCTGATAGCTAGTTTGAAGCCTGCTTACATATGTTCTAACTTTGAGCAAATTTTGAGGATCCTTTTCAATCCTAGAGTTGACATGACATTGATTATGGGGTTGTTTGGTTTGCTGAAAATGAAATTCAATGTAAAAGATTTGTAGAGTATTATGATTACAATGTATTTGAAATACTTTCGTGTGACTTGGTTTATTGTAAAATAAACATAGGACTTTGTATTTTTTTGTTTGGTCTGAAACTAATTGAAGATAATGCTTTTTAAAATATATTTTTTATTCAGTCTTGGCGGTGGGTGGGCATGAGGCTGAAAGCGGTGGGCTGGCCAGAGGATGGTGGGTGGTTGTGGTGGAGGCGGCGGCGGCTAGCGGGGGAGGCAAATTGCAGCGGTGGCCAGCAGTCGGCGGAGCCCGCGCCCTGCCGATAGACGGTCGACGGGGGGTGCGGCTTGTTGATAGCTTTTTACATGAATAGTGTAATTCAAATTCGGACAAATTGGCTTAATTCTAAATTGAGCCAATATGAACTTTCGTCTAAACTTTATATTCATTCATAATTTATATTGTATTTTTAATTCTTCATACCAAACACATCATTTTCTCAAATCCTCACAAAAGAGTTACAATACACCGCATTCACTCAACCAAACAGCCCCTGCACAACTCTATGCTGCAGATTATTTGTGCCTTTTCACAAAAACTTGGCTAACCATGGCCTTAAAAGCTTTTAGCAATGTTTCAGAACAAGCTTGTTAGTTTACTGTGATGTAGGTAGCAGCTCCACATTCTGATGGAGCATATCACAAGTCTTATTGCTGATATGTTTATATTGAAAGCTTCATATTTATAAGAAAATTTCCATTTTCTTCTTTTTTAATTAAAAAGCTGGGTTATGTTCTTTCTATTTTGTGCATTTAGATTGCATGGAAACATTGAATCAATGGTGGTCTTATCTTCCGGAGGAGACGAACGTAGCAGAAGGAGAGATTCAATTTTGTTGTCATTCAAAGATGCAAAGATAACGGTGCTAGAATTCGATGATTCAGCCCACGAATTGCGCACTAGGTAGGAAGATGCCTGATTGACTATTTTCATATTATCATCATGCTGGGTCAAAATGGATCAATGTTTGAAAATTTGGAAGTTTTGCGTTTGTAACTTTTTAAGTTTTTATTATCTTGCAGTTCCATGCACTGTTTTGAGGGGCCAGATTGGCATTACTTGAAAAGAGGAAGAGAGTCATTTTCAAGTGGTCCTACCATGAAGGTTGATCCTATGGGCCGTTGTGCTGGTGCACTTGTGTACGGTCTTCAGATGGTTATTATGACGGCTGCTCAGGTGCGTTGGATTTCTTTAGTTGTATTTCAATTTTTTCTTGAATCTACTTGGCATAAATGCATGGCCGTGCAACTACATGTATGCTTTCTGTTCTGTTTGTTACGCTTAATTTTAAGTAGTATAGTTCACAACTTGCTAGAAACTAGATGGATCTGACTAAATTTCCTGAACTAACAGTTATGTGGTGTAACTCAATGTTTTGCCATGCAATTTATATATTGCTTTGTGAATGTGTCCATGCTGTCTGCTTCACTCAAACTCACCTTTCTCATTACATTTGTCTTTTAATAGAATCTACTACTAGTTTTGCAAGGTGTTTAAAACCTATATGACTAACCCCGGATGGAAACTCCCTTGCAAGGTACCAAGTAACTTTAAATGTAATTTTTTGGTCCAGTTATATTAATAGTTTTCTTGGATTTCATCTTTTTAGTTATCATTCTTTTGGATGTTTTAGATTCAATTCATGTTAAGAAAGGTGGAGGTAGACCTAAAAAGACCTGAGCTGTCGTATAAAAAATGATCCTAATTTATTAAAATTAAATGATAATATGACACTCAATAGGCACAACAGAGAAAAATGATTCATATAGCTGACCCAACTTTGTGGGATAAAGGCTTGTTGTTGTATGTTTTTTGAAAGTTTGTCAATTAAGATGGTTAAATGTAGATTTCAAACAGTGAATTAATTATGGATTTATAACCATATTCCTTTGTCAGAGGTAGGTTTTTACATAATGCAATTTGTTATGAAATTGGGGATTTTGGTGATATTTTGGTTACTTCTTGTGCATCACCTAGATGCTTTTTGAAGGCTGTCTAAAGTACGTCCTGTAATGAAACAATTGTTTGCCACACCTATTGTTAACTATATAGGGATTAGATGTACAGCCAATTCAGATTATATTGCAATCTTTATGTATTTTTTTGATTTGATTCTGTATAGTTTTTGCAATTTTTTTGCCATCAATTAGTAATTTCGAGCAACCTTTTGTCTCAATTACAAGGTGTGATTTGCTTCTATTCCAACTATGACCAAGCATTGCTTTTCTCTGCGGTTTGAAGATGTGGTGTATTTCATAATTGATTGGTGCCTGGGCTTTATTGATTTGTAAATTTTCTTATAACTTTATTTTTGAGGCGAACATTCGCCATTGATTTCCCAGATTTTTTTAGTTTGTTTTGTATTTTATGTAATTTAAGTTTGTAATAGTTATCAGGTATAATTTGAATTTTTTCTATTGAAAATTTCAGTTTGCTTGTGCTCGACAACTAATTTATTTTGTCAACAGGCAGGACAAGGATTAGCTGTAGATGATGAACCTTCAAATATAGGTGCAGGTGCTGCTGTTCGCATTGAGTCTTCTTACATAATAAACTTACGAGATTTAGACATGAAGCATGTGAAAGATTTTACATTTGTTCATGGTATGTTGTTCTGTTTCTTTACTCATTGTAAGTAATTTACTCTCATGTTTCTGTATTTCTCTATGAGGTTGCACTACTCTAGCAATAATATTTTTATTCTTCTAAAGTAGTGTACGTTAACCTAATCGTTCCACTAACCTACTTCTGTAGTACTAGGTCACAATTTATTTTAACAATATAAATGGCTTGTATAGATATAAATTATGTGAGAAGGGTTCAATCACAATTAAAGGATATTAAAAATTGAATCATAATATTTATTAAAAGTTTGCCGGAATTGATTTTAAGGTTTGTTAATTTATTTTCAGATGAATAAATTAGTTGAATAATTAGTCAATATTTATATTATCTCGATATTAATAAAAAAAAATTTATTTTATTAAAAATTATTCAAACTGATATTTTCTTACTTGAATATTTTATAGTTTAATAGTGAAAAGATAATATTTTTGTGTAAATGAAAAGAAACAAAAATAAGTTTTCATTTTGTTTTTTTTAGAAATTATTATTGGATATAATTAGTTGAATGAAAATTCAATAACTAATTCAAAATATTGTGTTAAAATATTAAAATACCTCATCTCTTATTTATAGTAAATTTTATTGAAATTAAAACTGGGGAACAATTGAGTCAATTTGTCTGCACTTACTCGCAACATAGTGGTTGAGAATTTAGTTTTCTACCGTGAGGTCACGGGTTCTAATCACACATGCTGTGTTTTGGCGCATCTTTCCATAGAAAAAAAAAAGTGAGTCATGCTGTCATAGGCTGATTGGCTTAGGCTTGAAAACAAGCCAAAAGCTTGAATGGGACCTAACTCAATTAATTAGTTTGCAAACTAGCTCATTTAAAAAAAAATTAATATAAAATATATTTAAGATGTATTTGACTTTAATAGTTGTAGTATAAAATTGTTTAAAAACTGAGTTCTTACTATCTGCATATGTTACATGCTTGTTGTTTGGTTTTGTCTTTTTTTTTTCTGGTGCTAAAAGACTCGTTTTCTTTATAAATGTGAGTTTTTCATATTATGTATCCTATTTATTGTGCGTTTATTTCCATGTAAAACTATATTGTATTATTTTTGCTTTTTTTTGTGAACTTTATTTTTTATCAAAACCTTTTTCTTATGGTTAAAAACTTTGTGCATTTTTCTCTAGTTATGCATGCCCGAAACACCTGCAACATTTCTTGATAATATGTTTTCTTCTCAAAACCATGCAATTCCACAATTCTGTTTTCTTGTAGAACATAATGTGCATTCCATCCATTGCTCTATGATCATTGAATTCTATAGGGAGCAACTCGTCGGTCTTTGTGAAAGTAGTGGTGACAATTTTAATTGAGTGCAACCTAAAAAAGCACATCATAACATTTCCAAATGGTTCCTAAGACTTTTTTAGATATATATTTTCTTGTGCTCTGCTATTATTGTTAGAATATATTTTTGAAACCCGCCTCATGCATGCAACCTATTTATAACTTTATAATCGTAGGAAACACGCTTATGGAGTATTTTGTCCATCTATATTTGAGTATTACTATTTCATGCAATTATGTGATAACACAATCGAAACCTATTATAGAAAATGAAAGCCAAATATGTTTGTAACAATATTTGTTCAATAATTATTGCTCTACACTTTATTATATATTCGTTTTTCCTTTCATGCTTATTAAGTTCTTCAATGCCAACTTGTCTTGTTAGCTTTACCACATTCAACTTGGTTTTTACCATGCCTAAATCTTGGATCCTTGCTATTGAACTATTATTTTGCTTATTTAAATTCTTCTGTTTTCTAGTCAGACCTATCTGTACCTAATATCTTGGTAATTTTATACTCTTTGCATATCCTCATTCTTTGATATTATAAGGCCAGTGTATCCAAGTCTAGCACGCATAGGGATCATTTCATTGTATATGTCTATTGAAACTACTATGGGTTAATAGTCCAAATGTGTTGGGCCTTTGTATTGGTGATGAAAGGACAAACCGATATTTTATAACATGGTTTAAAATTGTAAAACTAGAGGTGCACCTAAAAACAATTGTTAAAAAGGGATTGAGTCGTGCACCTCATGTTTTGCTAGATGAGGCGAGCACATTAGTGGGGGAGAGACTCATCGCAATTTTAAAGAGCAGTAATTTATCTTTTATATTATAAATTTATATAAAACTAAATCTATCTACATTATCTAAATCAATTAACTTGAAAGGAATCGTATGGCCTCAAATTCGCAGTTGCTCATTGCAAGACCCTCGCGCCTCATATAAATTTTTCTAAGAAAAGTTAGAATAATTAAAACATTTATTATTTTAAAATTTAATTAATTTTCTTACTGACTTTTTACTGATTGGAAATGAGAAAATTGATTGGAATTGAAGATGAGGAAGATGAGGGAAAGATTGGAAGGATGTTGATGCAATTGAGGATGATGGGGAAGAGCAATCATAAATTATGAAGTTATACAACTTGTTTATGTTTAATTAGGAGCAGGATGGAGGGTTTTTTTTTTTTTAAATACTTCTTGCGGCCTTGTATTATTTTTAGTTGTCTTATTTTGACGATCTCTTTTATTTTGGCCATTTTTATAGTCTTATTTTAATATCTTAATTTGATGCTAGTATGCTATTATTTAATGTTTTTCATCAATTAAATTGTTTAATTCTGAGGCTAACTCCTTAAGATGCCTTGAGGTTTATGCCCATCTCATAGTATAAAATTGCCTCAACACTATTTCACAATTTCTAAACTCGTGTTAAGGAGCAAAATTGATGTCGAAGGACTTCTAATGGAAGATTAGGATGAGCCACAAAGAAAAGTTGCTCAAGGAGATTTTGGGGAATTAAATGAATGCCAAATAGAGCATTATATAGGAATGAATTTTGAACAAGGATTCACACCACTTCTGTTATATATAATTACACGGTTCTGTTTCAATATTTGCTTTCACTATGCAAATGATATATTACAATGAATCCGTAGCCTAAACTCTTACATTTTTTATGGATCTTATTACTTATTTATTTTACCTTCTGCATGAATAATTCTATAAAGGTTACTATCCCACCCTCTCATGCAGGGTACATAGAACCTGTCATGGTTATACTTCAGGAAAAGGAGCCCACATGGGCTGGGCGTATCACATGGAAGCATCACACGTGCATGATATCAGCATTAAGTATTAGCACAACGTTGAAACAGCATCCGCTAATTTGGTCCGCTGCTGTAAGTTGCAGCTCTGAGAATGTTAATCATGTTATGGGCAAGTATTTGGTTGCGTAACATGTGCTAACGGTAAAAGTTTTAATGTGTAAATTTACTGCTGATTGTGTTCATACGTAGAGATTCTTGAATGCACTCATGGAATTCATGTAGAATTAAATTTCATTTTTTTTCTAGTTTTACATCCCTATTACATTGGTAATACTTTGTAATTTTGAATGAATGGTAAAATGCTCTCAGGAATAATCGGAATAAATTTGATGACGATTGTCATTGTTGCACACATTTTTTCAAGCTAAAATCAGAATCGCTTTGGTTTTTTTTTTTAAATGTTTAAATTCACATGTTTTAACATTGAACATAGATATTGGCTAGCATGTAATACATACTGGGTGCCAGCGCCTTGGTGTATATAAGATGGCACTTGAGGGCCTTACCTTCTAATTAATTCCTTAAAAAGAAAAATTGTGCCTTTGGGCATCTTGAATCATAGGAATTCCAGGAAAGTCTCTTTTTAATTGTAGGCAAGTTTCTACAATTTTTTTCTATTTTGTTTTTGAGAAATGTTTGGCAGAATTAGTATGGAAAGATTTCTGATGCAGTGTATTGGAAAGATGATTTAATTGATTCATATTGAAATGGTGATCTATAGAATATATGCAGGTGTTTTGGGCTTGTAATCGAAGGTAGAGATAGTACTAATAAGACAAGTAGTTAGAATTAATTTGGATGAATCAAGAAGCAAAAGGGATGACGTAGAGGTAATATGACTAGAAGTTATGCATAAGGATTTGTGTAAAGTTAACTTGACTTGTGGCAAGAAGGATCAATCAGGGAGTATCGTAAAGCCAACCCCTATAACTGGAATAATGTGAAATGATGATTGATAGATACTATTGAAGGGCCAATTTATCAAGATAGTGCTACATAAGAAAATCAGAGGCCACAAATTCATTAATTACAAGAAAGTACTCCTCCCATGGATTTATATGTAAAGAATGAGCCCATTGATTGTTTCCTTAGCATTAATCGACAATATCTGAATAGATCAAACAATGGATAACTAGGGATAGTTTTTTTATGTTTATTATTGTAATTATTTATTGGATTTTTTTTCTATGTTATTGTATAAGTACTTACTGAAAGAATAAACAATCCAAGTTTCTTTAGCCACTTGTTCTTTTGTATATGGTTTACAATGTTAATTTTTCTTTGCTTCATTTCTTTATTCTCCTTACTTCTTATGCCTTCTCTTTCTCATTAGAGCTCTTTTTTTCATTCATTATGTCTGTTTTTTACTACCTTTCTGAGTAGCCAATCATTATGCATGGTGAAAATTAGACTAAAGTAGAACTCCAGTGACTTCACTTCATTTCACTTGAATTGTAGGAACTATTTGAAGTGACCCTAAATCGCGAAGACCTTTTAAATTGAAATGCAACATCCTGTGGATCTATCTCAAGAACTGACAAACACAAAATTCAAACTTTAGGGATTCTATGTTCATGGCATTATTACAAAATACTAGAATGTAGAAAAATTAATGAACCATATATGTTTCTAATTACTGCTTACTACTTTTCTGAGTAGCCAATCATTATGCATGGTGAAAATTAGACTAAAGTAGAACTCCAGTGACTTCGTTTTATTTCACTTAAATTGGAGGAATTATTTGAAGTGACCCTAAATCGCGAAGACCTTTTAAAAAGAAATGCAACATCCTGTGGATCTATCTCAAGAACTGACAGAGACAAAATTCAAACTTTAGGAAGAAATTGATTCTATGTTCATGGCATTATTATAAAATACTAGAATGTAGAAAATTAATGAACCATATATGTTTCTAATTACTGCAAAAGAAATTTGAGATGATTTCAAAAATGCTATTAAAAAGCTAATAATGCTGCACATATTATTTTTACAAAATAAAATTGAAACATTCCTCTTTCAAGTAATGTAATATTACAACTAAAAGGCTAATAATGTTCCTCTAATTATTTATGAGATCAAATTGAAACTTTCCTCTTTCAAGTAATGTAGTATTACTGTTTGTTATGATCGGGTTTGAGAACTTGAAATTTCCAAGACGGGAATAAATGGTTGGACAAAAATTTTAAATTTTAATTTCTATCATTGAATAATATTCATTAAATTGAAAGGGTCATCGAAAAATAAATTTCAATTTTCTAACACAAAATATAAGATAGTTGTGATTACAATTACCATGCTCTCGCTTAACTGTATTTTTATAAACGATTTCTCTCCTTTTACTCATTTTGTAATCTAAGGCTTAAAATTATAATGTTAGTTTAATTTACTGCGAGTTATCATAATTTTAGTGAATATTCATATCTCTAAAGTTATAGTTAAATAAAAGAAATATAAAACTTATGCTTGTTTGCAGGGGTGTCAAATCAAGTTTGCGGGTCTGATTTGAGTCTGACTTGAAATTGACCCGATTCGAAACAAATTGACGTTAACTTGTGTAAATATTTAAATAGGTCAGAAAGTCCAACTCGACCACGACCTGCCTTCCCCGTCAACTCAAACTCAACCCTTGTAACCTATTTAACGTAAGAAATAACAACCGTTCATGTCAAGAATAGTTCAATCTCAGGTCAAATTATATTAATTTTGAGTCAGTTCAAGGTTTGCAGGTCATTTTCAAGTCATTTTTCGGGTTGCCAGTCAACCCGAACCTGATCTAAAAATTTAAACGGGTTAGGATTTTAACTGGAACTCAACTCGAAAACCAAACCCAAATTTTTAGCTGGGTTCGGGTCGAGTTGGTGTGTCGAGTCAATTTTTGATACTCATACTTGCTTGTCAATTACTATTAGTTAGTGTAAAATTATGTGATAGTTTATATATTAAAAAATGATGATCGAAGAAGTTTCAAAGTATTATATTATACTGAATAAAGACTTATTTTATCTATATCATTGTATTCATCTCAGGAGCATCGTCTAAAATATATCATTTAATATACATTAATATCAAGATCTTTTCTAGTTTTTGTGCACGAGTATCCTAGTGTGTCTGGCTGGTATTATAAGAAAGTAAACTTCAACTGCCAACTTGTGTACGTTTATTTTATATAGTGAATTTCATTCATATGTTCATATCATTCAAAATATTTCTATAATAATCGTTATATAATAAATAAATTTAAATATCTATTATTCATTTCAATATGACCAAATCATTCAATAGAATTGGTAAATCATAAATAATTTTTTATGACAATCAATCTAAATAACTTATAATTACTTAATATATTTGGTTTTCAAAAAATAAATAATATTACTGTATGTTGAAAATAGGGGCACTCCTCATTTTCAAGATTTAATTGTCGGTTTTTTTTTTCTCTTTAATATTTGTCAGCTTTAGTTTTGGTGCCTATAGAAAACATTAATTTTATATTTAGTTAATCTCTTTATTTCTAACTAATATTAATCTATAAATTTCTTGTTAAATACTTTTCATTCGAGTTCAAAGTCAAATTCCTAAGTTTTATATTTTTTGTACTTTAGCTATATTACACTTCATTTACACCACAACATTAACGTTTCTAAAATTTCAGTTAGTATTCTAGAGACATAAAATTTTGCATTTAAGCTTATTCTTATATTTGTTATTTATTTTTAATTAATAAATTTATTCTTCTCTTTTTCCTAATATAAATCAATCATTTAAAATTAAATTATCTTTCATTTAAAATTAATTTATCTTTTAAATTTCATTAATAAATTTTGTCATATAATGTAAATATATATGTCTATACATTGTATAACCATTATATTTTAATTTTCTTTCAACAATCTAATTTTCTAAAATATTGGAAATTTGTTTCTTTTTTAATTTAGTTTTTTACTATCTTAAATAGTTTTTGGTTTAAAACATATGAAGCTTTAATATTTCATAATGACATATAATATTTATTCTTAACATTTTTCTCACTAAATTTTAATTAATATCTTTGTATTTTTTTTATACATATAAAGCTAAAATTTCTTTCTTTAGCATTCAAATTGTTCTTACTTAAGCTTGATAATGTTTAAATAATTATCAAAATTTCATATAAATTGCAAATATTAATTGAAGTTTTACAAGCAACCTAATCTTGATATTTTGTCCTCTAGCAAAATATCCCTCGACAACACAACTCTCATGTTTACTCTTGATCTCTCTTCCTTTGGTTTAATTGCGCATGCAATGATCTATTTGAATCAATCCTTGCTACTGTTCGATCAGCTCGAATCTTCTTCTTGCCAAGCCATTGCTCGAGCAACACACAACTCAATTGATTTCCTGGAACTGCTCACTACTCAAGCCTGCACACCATGCCAATCGCTTGTTGCTCCCACTTGCAAGTCAGCTTTTGTTAGTTTGGGCCTGTATGGCAATAGCTGTGGACGCTCTCTGGATCTCCCGCTTTCTCCTTCCCCATCAGTTACACTCTTGAATGCCGCCCTAGCTAGCACTCCAACTCCTACTCGAGGTCCTGCTCGTACCAACTCATGCTATTTTCCTTCCTTGCGTGCTACTTCTCACTTGATTCTGCTCCCTCATCCATCATCTTCATCTTTATTATAGCAATTTACAGAGCGTTACTCTGTCATTGAATATTTTTTTGCCATAACATTTAATTATCCTAAACTAAATCATTATCTTGATTTCAACATGGTTTGTTGAGATTATGCAGTGACTCTCAAGTGATTTGTGTAAAGAGAGCATATTTAATTTTGTTGCATACTCAATAATAAGTTTGATCAAGTTCGTATCCAAATCTTAAGTAGAGAAAATCTCCATTCTCTAAATAATTTTTTTTCTCTTAAATGAGTTGAAGAAGGAAGGCTATGTTCACTAATTCGATCTCTGAACATCTATCGTGACGACAACTAAACTCTAAAGTAGAGGATTTATTGCCATAAATTTGTCTCCCAAAGGAGGATAGAAACCTTTGTTCAAAGGCAATTTGTGATGCTACTTTTGAACTCATGTCTGATTGAACAAGGGAAATTTGTTATACATGTATATTTATAATTTTCTGCTTCATGTGTCCTCTTTTTTTTTTTTTTCAAATTATGTTGAACTCATGTTTGATTTCATGTCGAGGCGTGTCATTGACTCAGCTCAAAAAGTGTGTTATAATCTAATCACCTAAAGATTCTTCACATCAATTGATATCATTTTTGATGAAAAATGAAACTTTTTTTAATTAAACTCATCTCAGTCAATTAGAACATAAGTTTGATGAAATCACTCTCTTCCATCTTGCCATCCCAATCACGCAAATTCTAATTCTCAGAATAATAAGGCTGGCCAAAATCACCATCATGTAACAATGATCAAGCAACAATTAACTCATCAACAAAGATTCATTATTTTATTTCTTTTTCCAATGCACACATAGATATATACATACATACATATACATACATACATACATACATATACATACATACATACATACATATACATACATACATACATACATATACATACATACATTATATATATATATATATATATGTATATGTATATATATATATATATATGTATATGTATATATACATACATATGTATATATATATATAGAGATATATATATATCTACATATATACATATGTATATACACATATATACATATGTATATACACATATATACATATGTATGTACATATACATATGTATATATATATACATATATATATTTATATATATATAATTTTCTCTTACATAAAGCCTTCTTTACAAATATTAGCTCAAATTTTATTTGAGACATTAAAGAATGAGAATTGGAAGGATGTTTTGAGAGAAGAGTTGAATGTCGGGGACAAAAACTAAGCTTGGATATTGTTGAGCTACCAAAACTGGAAAAATTATAGGATGCAAATGGATCTTTTCACTAAGATATGTAGCTAATAGAAGTCTGGTGTAGTTCAAAGTAAGAATAGTTGCAAAGGGATATTCTTAATCTTATGGAATCGATTATCAATTAACATTTGCTTCTATCGTGAAAATAAATACAAATCACATTTAAATTTCTTACAGGGTACTGTTGACCTCATTTTTAGCGAGGTCTAGTCTTCCTCTTAGGGTTTAGAATCTAGCCTTAGGGATCTCCCTTCGACTATCTTAGAATCTTAGAAATGGGACCCGCCTCATTCTAGAAATTCAACCCGCTTCGGTACCTTT
>NW_018164565.1:2156363-2156831 GCF_001263595.1 Phalaenopsis equestris | reverse complement strand
CTTCGCCTTCTGTGAGCAGGGAGCGTGTCCTTTTCTTCTTTGGCCCGATTCGAGTGCTGTGGACTGTTGAGGGTAGTCTTCTTTCTCTTCTCTCTATTCTCTGCCTATATACACAGTTCCTTTTGAAATTTTTGAGGTTTTTGAAAAATTTTTCAGAGAGAAGAGTAGAAATTTTGGCTGTGAGTTTGGGAAGAGAATTTCTGTGAGAGCGTTTCTTTGAGGCGAACTCTTGTGTTGCAGGGCTTTACTTTAGCATTCTTGAGGTATCATTCTTCCCCTCTCTTCTTCGGTGCTCTGTTTCTTTTTGATTTTCCTCTCTGCCGGGTCTTTGAACTTGGCTCTGTTGGAGAATACAACATGCTAGCTCATTTTATTTGAATATATTTTCTTGAGATATTCACTTCAAGTGCATTTGGAAATGAAAATGTGAGCATGTGTTAAAACTAGACTTGGTTACTTACTTAAACT
>NW_018164565.1:2155672-2156109 GCF_001263595.1 Phalaenopsis equestris | reverse complement strand
TTAACGTTGTATGGCTCGGGTTTAGCACCCGCTGGGCTCGGTTTTGTCTTTTGGCTTGATTGGAGCCACGGCTTTGGGTCTGAAATGGTTGAATCTTTAATGTTTTATGGGAGTCTGGATTTTAATTTTGTTGGTGCTCGGCTTTCATTTCAGGAATATGAGATGTTGATTTTTTTTTGTGGAGGCTTGAGTTTTGACTTTCATTGAGGTGTCGAAGTCCTTTTCCTAGCTTTAAGAGCTCTCGTTTTTGCCTCTGCTGGCTTTGGTTTGGTTCTAGTTGGCGGGCTGTGTTGACTTTGTTTGGCCCCGCTGGACTTGGTTTGGCTCTAGTTGGTGGGCTATGTTTGCTTTGTTTGGCCCTTACCCGAGAGCTGATTGGGTGGCATGTCTTGTGTATTTTTCTGCCCCAACCAAAAATAGCTTTGGTTTTGATTTTT
>NW_018164565.1:2148680-2153165 GCF_001263595.1 Phalaenopsis equestris | reverse complement strand
TTCCTAAAATTGGAGCCAAACCATAGGATAGACTGGGAAGTCACTGAGGTTCTCCTCGGGATCTGTGGCCTCCCCTATTTTCTCTTCATTTGGATTCCTTAACAATGTTTCAGATTTGAGCTTTTCCCCCTTCACACATCTTTTTCCGATTTCGTTGTAAAGTCCTATCCTTTTGACCTCTTTGAAGATGATATTCCCTGATTTTTATCGAGAGTTTTCTTAGGTGATCTAGGTCATTTAAGATGTAATTAACTATAGGGGCTTGCCCTTATAGGAAGCTTTTCCGAACCCAGCTTAAAATAAACCCTATTTAATTATTTGTATTAAATAGAGGAACTTGTCGGCAAATAAAACGGTTTCGCAGACCCAAACGGATGTCATATGTTTTCCTAGTTTATTTGATTGAGCCTCATCCTCAAGTCTTGTGTTTACCCCTCGGGATAGATACAGGATTTGAGGTAGAGCGCTCTTTCATTTAAACTGTGAAAAATATGAGGTCAGTTTGAAATATATATATATACAAATTATACATATATATATGCAAATTAAACGTGCTTCCGAACCGGGAACGAGATGTCAATTCCGGCGACCGACAGCTTCTTATGGACGACCCCCCAAACAACCTCTCTTTCTTTTTTTTGTGCCGACAGGTACGTAGAAGAATAAATTTATATGGATCCTTATTTGGGATTTAGTAGCTCCTTTAGGATATGTGCAGATTGATAAAGCTTCTTTATGGTCTTAAACGTTCTCAAGAGTATGGCTTGACAAATTTATAAAAACCATGAATAGAATGATGTACAAATAAAGTCAACAAGATTATACCCTATTTATTAAACACTCTATTGATAGAAAAAATATAATTCTTATTCTTTTTGTTGATAATATAATTGTTATAGGAGTTGTTATTGAATGAAAGGAATTACTTCGGGGAAAACTTGTTAAAGAATTCAAAATCAAGGAATTGTGAAAACTTAAAGTTTTTTTAGATATATAAGTTACCTAATTAGAACAAGAATTTTTATCTCCTGTAAATTTTTTGGACCTATTAAGAGAAATAAAGTGATTTATTGTAAACCATTTGAAATTTCTGCCAAACTGGATTTAAACTAGACACAAATGAAGAAAGAATTGAATTGGACATTGGGTACTATCAAAGATTAATTAGGAAATTAATCTATCTATCACATATGCGATTTGAAATTGCTCTTACAGTAACTCTCATAAGTCAATTTATGCACCAACTCAAAGAATCTCCATTTAAACTACTTACAAAGTTCTTCAATAACTTAAATCTAGAATAGAGAATTCTCTGCAAAAAAAAAAAAGATAAGCTACAATTTGAAGACCATACTATGCTGATTATTTGAAAGCACCAATAGATAAGAGATCTTTAAGATATTGCACATTTCTTGGAGGAAATGTTATAACATGGAGAAGTAGAAAATAACCTTTATTTTAATATCCAATGTTGAATTTGAATTCAGAGCAATTGTTTGAGGGATCTATGAAATTTAATAGAATAAAATCGCTTTGGGACATATAAAAAATCAGTTAGAAAGAGTCCATGAAGATATACAATGATAATAATTTTGTTATCAGCATTGTTCACAATCTTGTACAACATGATCGATCCAAATATGTGAAAATGGATAGATATTTTATAAAAAAAATAAAAAGTGGATTGATTTTCACTCGTTTGTCCCATCAAAAAAAAAAAAAAAGGAAAGAGATTGTTGACATATTTACAAAATAACTTAATAATATCACATTCAAGAATATTAGAAGAAAACTTAACATGATAGGTCACTACCATCTTGTTTGAGGGCGAGCGTTGTAGGATTATCGGACCAAGAGAGTGCTAGATATGAAATATAAGATGCCACAGTTTTATTGCTTACACGGAAAGACCTCTCTCATTGATTGACAATCTTTTAATAGATTAAACAATGGGATAACTTATGGCGGTTTTCTGTGTTTGTTATTTTAATTAATTAATTATTTTTTCTTTCTATGTAATTTTTTTTTTGTATAACTTTTGAAAGAATGATCTATCCAAACTTCCCTAGCTACTTTTTTTTTCTATAGATAAAATAGTATTGAATCCCTGTTACTTGTTGCTAAGTTATCAGCGTGTTCAAATAGTTGTCTTTTTTTCTTCCATTATCATCTTTGACAAGTTATGGGTTCTAATATCTAGTTTTTCCAATATTTGTATCTCTTTCATAAAGGACTTATTTTTTTGTTTGAGCAGGGGGGATTGTTTGAAAATGTTTACTCTTTTGCTTAGTTTTAGTTTTAGCAGTAATTAAGGTGCTTATGTTATTCATTTTTACATATCCACCTAGAAGGATGTTAGATGTTATTCCTATTAATATTTTTTTTTATAATATGAAAGAATTTTCTCTATCTATGATTTTACTTTAGAGATGTCATTGGTGAACACTACACAAACATAATTAACTTTCTGTCTTTGGTTATTATCTTTATTTGTACTTACGATGTGCTCTTGATAGGAAGTGATTGCTGATCTCATCTTGTTTTCTTATGAGTCCCATTATGATGGTGTTTATGTTTCTTATGTTTCTTTTTTTTTTTTGGAAATCTTTTCATAGTGAAAATGAGAAACTCTTTTATTTCGTACTTTGCTTTAGGTTTTTGTAGGCTTTAGAATTATCATGCCATCTTCCGCCATAAAAATTATTTATTTTCTTTCTTTTCTAATACTTACTATTCGTGCTAGGCCAAATTACATGGTTTTCAAGGCACTCAGAAATTTATCCCACACAAGAGCTTCTGCAGAAGCTGGGGGGTTTATGTACAACTTGCATAGACTAAATTAACTATAATAATTAATAAAAATTTGAAAGCAAAAGTTAGCTGGCCTAGACGTGTGTGCACAATTCATCTGATTTCATCTTGTTAAAGATGTCAGTTTTTAGTTATGTCATGCAACGTCTTATCAATTGCTTGAGTTCTTCTGCTGTCTTTTTTTTATTAATATCTTGCTATTATCAGGACTTGAATTTTTTCCCCCTGCATTTCTCTTTTTACCGTTCTTGAGCTTATACTCTTGTTTGGTAAAGGGATGCAAGGAAATTCTTTTTTTTTACTTTAATTCCATTTTGTAGCTTTTTATTTGTTTCATACTATTGTTGATTAGAACTTGCAATGCTTTTGTTCTCTGAGTTGCAGAAGTCAGCATAAAAGGAATAGTATTTCTTTTATTTAATCAACATTGCAAAAGGTTTTTCTTCATTAGAGCTGTTTCCCTATTTATGTTTTTCTCTTCGATTGTCTCATTTGTCTCAGAATCTTCCGCATGATGCTTACAAGCTCCTTCCAGTGCCTTCTCCCATTGGCGGCGTGCTGGTGATTTGTGCTAATAGCATTCACTATCATAGTCAGGTGATTTAAATATTGATTAATGTTATCTGTTGGTTGCTTGGGTTTGTTTCGGTACCACATTTTGCCTGTTTTTATGTGGTATCCTTATGAATTTCTAATTTTATTGCAGTCAGTATCTCGTTCACTTGGTCTTAACAGTTTCTCTGCTCAGCCGGAAAGCAGGTTCTCTTATTTTGTCTCCTCAATGCATTGTATATCTAATTCTTTCTTAGGCATGATATGGACAAATGTATAGCACTAGGGTTTAGGGTGGTCGTCGAAGGCATAGCACGTGAACATTTCCTCTCAAATTTCTGTGTTCCTATTGGCATTGTATTGTATATGATATAATGCCTTAAAGAGATGGTGATAATTTATTGTCATAACTGGTTTGATTAGCAGTGTGGCAAGCAGTCCGGAAATTTATTCTGTGCTGTATATATTAATTAGCTGTAAATATTTTGGAAAATTCTGAAAAGCATCTAAGATAAAAAAGCAGCTAATGCAATTGCTCATTATGGGAATTGAAGTTATTGTATCAAACAAATGGCAATGCATTGTCTGTTGCATGTTTACATTAATTTTATTCATCATTTTCTTTGTTAAACTTTTCCAAACTATTTGCTGCATTCTGCTTGACTTGTTAAACCTATTCTTTGTAATTAATTTCAAACAAGCTTCTACCATGTTATATTAGGTTTACACCTCCTTCATTATAACCAGTGTATTTTATATTACTCATTATATTTGTTCAAATCACCTAATTGTTTTTTTAATTTCTTCGTTTTCAATAGATATCACTCTAATTATTCTTTTAATTTAACCATAAATTTCACAAACATTTTAAAATATTCTTTTTTTTTCTCTCATTCTTGGATATGAACAACCTTTTTAGTACTTAACACTCAAATTCATACAACATTAATGGTGTACATGTTGTGAGAATTGCAGCGGAATAAAACAGGAATCGACACAAATCCAGAAGAAGAACACAAAGATTTAACGAGGTTCGGCAAGGAATTGCCTATGTCCTCGGGAGCGAGCGGCGGTTTCACTATTTCAGAGAAGTTACAATACATCCCATAGGGTTACACATAT
>NW_018164565.1:2142699-2148637 GCF_001263595.1 Phalaenopsis equestris | reverse complement strand
CTCGCTCCTCCCAACCCCCTTTATTCCAAGAGACACTCCTTTTCACCAGGAGACACACCTCTCCCCCAAGAACCTCCAACTCCCTAGATATGAGCCATACCTAACAATTCTCCACCGTGGCGAATATCCAACACTGTAGGAGATATGCATCACCCGGTATATGCGCCTACCAAACAAATCTCCACCTTAGTGAAGTGAATATTCAGCCTGCCTCTTTAGAAGAAAATCTCCATCTTGCGAATATCCAATCCTTTAGGAGAAAAAATCTCCACCTTGTGAATATCCTGCCTCTTAGGAAAAAAAATCTCATGGAGTCTCTTTATACCAAAGTGGGGTAGACAACCAAACCATCTAACCTGGCTTGGTCAAAGTTCCTGTTGCATTTTCACCATATGATTCAACAGAGCGATCTCCACCTGCAACTGTACTCCCTATCAGTTTATAGATGTTACCTACAGTGATCTTCCCTTTCATCACAGTCAGTGCACCCTTAACAATTCCGATGGTTTCCCTATCCTCATCTGCCTTAGGAATGAAACCATTTCTGTGTAGAGTGCCCAACGAAATCAAATTTTTCTTCAACTCTGGAATATGTCTGACATCACATAATGTTCTAACAGTATCATCATACATCTTAATTCTGACTTTACCAATACCAGCAATATTGCATCGTATATTATCACCCAAATAGATTGAACTAGAATCAGATAACCTGTATGAAGTAAACCACTCCCTGTTAGGTGTTATGTGATAAGAACATCCTGAATCAATAATCCATCCATCCTTTAACTGAGTTGTTGTAACTGAAAGCGCATCATCATCACTGTAATCTGTAATGTTACTCTGCACCATATTCACAGCCCTGGAAGATACATCACGAGTTTTCTTCTTGAGCATTGGACAATCTCTTTTCATATGTCCTTGTTCCTTGCACTTAAAGCAACGAATCTTCTTGGTTTTTAGGCTTTGACTTGGAACTTTGCCTTCCAGAATTCTCCTCCTCCTTACTTTCACGATCCTGATTACACTGAGCATATAAACAATTACCATGAGAGCATTCCTCTGCATTCTGCTTTCGCTGGTTGTGAGCCAACAATGCTGCAGTAATCTCATCAATTTTAATTGTTTCTTTCCCATATGTAAGAGTAGTCACCAGATGTTCATAAGAAGTAGGCAATGAACACAAAAGAATCATTGCTCGGTCTTCATCCTCAATATTCACATCAAGCCGTGCCAGATCCGTGATTATTTGATTGAAGACATTCAAGTGCTGAACCAAATCAGTGTCTGCCTGCATCTTCAGCCCATACCACCTTTACTTCAGATACAATTTATTCGTCAGAGATTTTAACATAAATTAAGTTTCCAATTTCTTCCATACATCCTCTGGAGATTTTAGATTCATCACGTGATACATAACTTCATCTGTCAGAATAAACATATAGTTGCTGCACCCTGCCGCTCGAAGTTGTAACTCTTCCCAATCTTCATGTTCCATATTATCAGGTTTCGTAACCCGCAAAGCCTTCAAATTTCCCTGTTGTGCTAACAAATCTTTTACCCTTGTTTGCCACAATCCGAAGTTCCCGGTTCCATCGAATTTCACTATCTCAAATTTTGCTCCAGACATTGCTATTTGAAATTTAATCCTACACCGTATTTTCTTGCCTTGCTTCGAAAAACAAAAGAAAATACTCCGCAAATAAATTCAAAGAAACCTGAAATTTTCCTTGTCAAATGCAGCAACTATCTCGCGATTCTCCTGTGATTCGTGAATCAAATTTTCCCACGAAGCACTTTTCCTGTTCGTACCAGTACCTCTGCCAATTGCTGTTTCCGCGAGCCACGAATCCCTTCGCACCTGTTCGAGGAATACCTCCACGAAACTCCTCCCCCCTGCCGACCCCCCCCTGTCGCAAAATCTCCTGCGACGAGCCAACGAATTTAACTGGTCGAATTCCTCAGATTTTTCGCAAAACAATGCTCCTTTTCGCGGTGGACAGTCTCTGGTTCCCGGACAGCCTCTGTTTCCCACGGATTGTTGAACCTGCCGAACTCCTCTGTTTCCTGAAACTGCACGATCTTCCTTGAACGAACCAGAGCCCTAGTCGCGAACTGACGCCGACGAACTTCGGATTACTGCTGTCGCGCCAAGTGCGACCTTCCGAGTACTGCTGCTGCGCCAACTGCCGCACGCTCCTCGGAAACCTTGCGGAAGAAGCCCGATGCTATCGCGAGCCTGACGCGATATTCCCTGTCGCGTGAAGCAGCGAATCCTCCTGCCCGAACGCGATGCCTCTGCGAATTCGAAAATTTGGCTGCAGCGAACCTCGCTGAATGCCCGGATTAGCCGATTCTCGTGATGTCAAATCGTCGAAGCCCGTCAGCGAACCGTCGTGCCCTTCGCGTGACAACTGCCGCACGCCAATTACTCCGTTCCTCTGCACCGAAGAAGGTTGCCTGGGCGAACTCCTTTCGCGATCCTTCGCTCAAATGCCGAGCGAATCCTTCGTCCCAGGCCCGACGAATCCTTCTTCTCTTCCTGCGTCGATCTCCTCCTATTCCCCTCGAAAGAGGCTTTGATACCAATCGTTGTGAGAATTGCAGCGGAAGAAAAAAACAGGAATCGACACAAATCCAGAAGAAGAACACAGAGATTTAACGAGGTTCGGCAAGGAATTGCCTACGTCCTCAGGAGCGTGCGACGGTTTCACTATTTCAGAGAAGTTACAATACATCCCATAGGGTTACACATATATATAGACATATACAAACCCTCAGATAAAATTACAATCACGCCCTCGCTCCTCCCAATCCCCTTTATTCCAAGAGACACACCTTTTCACTAGGAGACACCTCTTCACTAAGAAACTCCAACTCCCTAGATATGAGCCATACGTAACAGTACATAATAGTGAGTCTATGTGATATTTTCTTCCTACATACTGCGGAGGCACTTTTTTCCTTCAATCCCCCAATCAACTTTAAAGGTTGTATCTTTTCCTATATTCTCTTCCTGGTATATAATAGATCCTAGATATTTAAATTTATAATTATTATATTATTTTCTTCGAATATTTTTAATTTTTAATTTCACACCATTAAAACTGCATATCGTGTATTCAATTGTTTTTTAATTAATTATATGGCCTCTAACTTCTAAACATTTTTTCCTATTGTTTTTTTTATACTTTCATTTATTTCCTGTGGAAGTGATATGGTTCTCTGCTGTACATTTTTAATTTTCTTTTCTCTGTTTTACATACAACTGCCTGTATAAAATTTAGTTCTTTTTTTAATGTCCATTTTATAAGCTTGGCACAGGGGATTATCTGTTTTGGAGTGTGTCATATGTTTTGGCAGTAGGGCTTGTCAGATTTGAAGTTTTTGCTTATATAACTTTCGTTTGCTGTGGCTTTATACAGTCATAATTCTGTTTGTAAACTGGATGGAATAGTTGTTGAATAAAATTTCTGAGAAACCATCTTCTCCATTTCTCTGTATCCTTAGTTGTGGGTTTAGGGTGGTGGTTGAGGGTCTTCTACTGAAGTCCCTGACTTTGCCAAGATTGACAGGTCTTCAACTGGGAGCTTCTATTCTACAGGGTTTGTGTTCTCATGGTTGAAGTTGTTTAGCCACATTTTGGATTCTTGGCCAAGTATTGTGATAGGAACAAGACGAGTTTTCATAGAGATTAGGACAAAATAAAATATTCTTAATTCACCAACACAAAATAACACAACTCAAATACATAAAAGATAAACATTTGCAATTTGAGAGATAGGCGATCTCTCCCAAAACCTAAACCTAACCCTAAGATTCAATACGACAATCACACCTCCTAACACTAATCATATTAAACCCTATTTATACCAAACAATAATAACTAACAAATGACTAAATTGCCCCTTTAGCCTTACACCTAAAATAAGCTTTAAAATTATTTGGAGGGTTTGTGTGGTGGAAAGCGTCGTAGGTGCGGTACCCTCCCAATAAGACATTTTTTCTTCAAGATGGAAAAGAGGAAACCTATGTTGGATCAATTTGTATTACTCTCACTCATAACTTAACTTGAGACTTGTTCTTGCAGTCGACACTTGATTTAAATAAGAGTTGGGTCATCTGCATGATGACTGCACCTAACCCATAACCTATAGCAGTTGTCTCTACAATGATTAATTGGCTGAAATCAGCTAATGCCAACACTGGTATGTTCTTCTTGACCTTCTTTAACTTTTTAAAAGCCCGGATTACAATTTTTCGCCAATGAAATTTATCTTTCTTCAATTGCTGTGTCAATGGCCACACAATCGAACTGTAACCCTTCACGAACTTCCGGTAGTATCTTGTAAGTTTCAGAAATCCTTTCAACCCCTCCAAGAAGTTTTCTTCCAATAATCCTTTCAACCCCTCCAAGAAGGTTTTTTCCAATAAGTCTTTTGACATTCCTCTCAAAGAACCAAATAACATCTCAAATTTCTCCCTATAATTTATGGTGGACTCTTCCTGGACCAATGTAAAAAATAGTTTGTGTAAATTCCCTTCACATGTGGTTATGAAATTCTTCAACAATCGGTCCTTGAATTCTTCTTATATTCTTTGTTGTTTTCTCCATTGACACCATGCTAGAGTCTTCTCTTCCAAACACAGGGCTGCCACCATCAATCTTCTTTCTCCGTAAACCCATTAACAATAAAGTATCTCTCCATGTGATGAACTCAACCATGGGCATAATTTCCTTCAAAGATTGACAACTTCAAGTTCTTTATGCGTTAGTCTCCTTTGCAATTTCCTCATTTGAAACTTGTTCTACCCATGATTCAGGGGTTGAGTTCTCTTCCTCGATCCATATTGATTTTTCTTCTTCCATAAACTTGGCTTACCCCATAATCAACTTGTCCGTTCTCATAGGCTCTTGAATCGCTTTCCGCCCGGAAGGCTGCCACAATAAAAGACACTGGCGCGGTTGGATGCAGCCCTCTGCTAGGGTCCCACTCATCATGGTTCTCTGTTCCAGGCCGAAATTCTTTGAATCAATATTCTCTAGCACTGAATCAAATGTCTTCCCGTTCCGCTTGCTGCCGCTCGTTCCAATCCTCCAAATGTCGCGCACTTCCCTCCATATGCTACTGCTCGAATCCACTTCCAACTCCTTCGCTCGATCCCTCTTGCCTCCATTTGTTCAAGCCATCAAAATGTCACACTATTACTTTCAAGTGCTATCTCTCGAGTTCGCCTAAGGCAACGATGATTCCTTGATGCTACACTAATTCTTCTTATTGTTGCTGCTATCATTTGTTCTAGATGCCGTTGCTTGATCCCATAACGGACGACAACAGATTTGCTTGAAATCCACAATCTTCTTCATCATTTCTTCAAGAACCATGAATCTCCTCTTCATGGATGAGAACCACCCCTCCCTGGCCGAGAACGAATCTCCATAGCTGAGAAACATTCGTCTAGTTTAGATCTAATCCGACTCACCTCGTTCTTTAATTTCTTCTCCAATTCATATACTTTCTAGGTTTCCCTTACTCCGAAGGTGATTTCTATCACAAAGGCGGAAATACTGTACCTCAAGATCCCATCATGGGCTTCCTAGCTACCTTGAGTTGCGACTATATCTCGAGGTTCTGTCACGAAGGCGATCCCATCAATCAAGAATATGTCGCGATCTCATCGTTGGCTTTCCAACTCACTTTAATCCCATATGTTACGCGAGGTTCGATCGCTACGATGGATCCTGTATGCTGTGATCCCGTCACAGGCTTCCCAAATCTCTCAAATCGCAGCTGTATTGCAAGGTTCAATTGTGATTACAGATCTTGTACGTAGCGATCCCGGGTAGGAGGCGGGGCTGCTGTAATAGCGGTTGACGGCAATGTGGTAGGGTGGAGGTGGAAATTGGAGAAGAGGTGGGCCCCCTCCGAGGGAAAGA
>NW_018164565.1:2118014-2142685 GCF_001263595.1 Phalaenopsis equestris | reverse complement strand
GGGAAAGAGATACAACCGAAGCACCACCCTACCCGTCAGATGCAACCCTAGATAGGGAAAACAGGACATCGACAACTGTCCTCTCAGAACTGAAATCAGAAATAGTATAAAAAAAACCCTAAGACTCAAAGCATTCATATAAATACCAGTAGATTTGTAGAAGAGGTGGGCCCCCTCCTATTGGGCGGCAAGTCCAAGACTTAGGGCGTCTAGCCCTTCCCTCTTTCAACCGAACCGGTTCAGGTCAGGCCATTTCAATAGGGGAGGAAGACCCTCATTTCATCCAGTGGTAGTCATGTATATTTTATTTTCTTGCTCTCTATTTGGAAAGTTGTTTTTGACATTTAGTTGATGAAATAGCCAGTTTAAATTAGCAAGTTGCGAGTATAGCCTGGACAATGTTATTGTTGGTAAACTAGAGCATTGGTTTGTGATAATCATTTTCATATTTCATTGTGAATTTTTTGACATCAAATCTAGCATTGTTTCTTTCAATGCTCTTATTTTCCTTCTAGTCGGAATAAAATTCTATTTTCATCCAAAAAATATCTTTCCCTTGGGCAGTTCTGAAAGTTTCTAGGTGTTATTTATCTTAAGAGCTACAATTTTCTTTTTTAATAGTTTTTTCGACTTAATTTTTTTATTAATATTTTTTAATGATATTTTAAAATTTTGTGCTGGTAAGATTTACAATAAAGGCTTGAAACTTATGAGAATATTGTCAATAATCAGGTGTCTATTAGTAGTCCTTATTTCCTGCGAGTAAGATTCAAGGCTAGGTTTATAGGCTGAGTTTAGTTCATGAGGCATGCTTTGATCTATCTTGTCAATTGAATATGCAGTCTAGGATAGATAATCCTTTGCTCCTTGCTCATTGTATGTGTTATTGGGAGCTTTTAATGTGTTTAAAAGAAATAGATTCTATGGACTCAAGTAGGCTTGGAAGAGATCTAGGATCATATACAACAAGGTTTATATTTTTAAAAATCCATATGCATAGAGTGAGTTGGTTTCTCCCCCTTATTATGAGTATTGGTGTAAAAAGGTTGGTTTAGAAAAAAAATGGCACATCCATAGTGCTATAATATTTAATTGTTGGATAACATTTGTATATATTATCCTGAGATGATTTGCCAAAATTTTTTTTTATTACTCTTGTCAAATGCTCGGATTGGAGGAATGTGCACAATGCTATAGTAGTTAAAATTTTTTGAATGGTGTGTTGGAGAGGTGTCTGTTTATGGCCTAAGGCTTTGCTGAGAGTTTGACCGATAGTTTGAAATTTTAGAATCCTTCTAATACCGGAACTAGTAGGGAAAACAGTGAAAATACAAAACAAACTTTCATTAATATTAAAATAGAATTACAACATGACTCAAACAGAAAATAACATCACAAGACAGAAAACGACAAAAACTCCACTCCTAAATATAACCCATTAGGTGGTGGAAGTAGGCTAGAGGGAAATGAATGATTAGGAGGGATGACGATAGTCACGAAAGGCAGGTGGTAGCGAAGGGAAGGTGTGAAACTATTAGAACAATATGTGGGAAGGGTTGTAGATGGTCGACAACGGTAGTGGGGTGGCTGGGAGGAGCTTGAATGAAGTTAGGTAGGCAGGACAACAATAATAATCTACAGGAAGGAAGAATAGTTGGGTGTCGAGGCGACGGTGGGAGAGTTCGACGACAGAGGAGTGGAGAAGATAAGGTTTGGAAAGGGTAAAAAGTGAAGATACAATCACTGCCTCAAAGAGGATATATCCGGAGCACCCTATCTCCTCGGATACAACCCCACCAAGGGGAAAGAGGCCCTTGCTGGAGATCTGTAACTAAACTCAAACACAACTGACTCCCGTATACACAAGGACAACAACTTATAGGCTTCTTACTGGACGAAAGAATACTCTACACAAAAGGAGAGAGTGCGAATCCAAGAAAAGTCCATAAATCACACCTTAGAGCAACGACATCTTGAAGCTCCACTCGGATCACGATAGTTCGTGCGATCCATCCGTTTGTCGTGCGGGAATATCTTGATATGGAGATCCCTCATGAGAAATTGCAATTTCCCGCACCCCTTCAACTTCACGCGGGATCGCAATCCCGTCCCCTACTGTTTTGCGAAGCTTTACAGGTGCTTGACCCCGCTGAAACAAAGTGCCCGTATTGGGCACTGTTTTAGCGCTTGTAACCGAGCGTTGTTCAGCACCTGTGTCACCTTCATGGCATACAATTAATTAGAAATGTAACAATATGAATAGCCTCTCCTCAATAATATTTTAGAACATTGCTAGTGAATATAATTAATATACAACTTCCAGGAGGTCCTTATTTTTTTTCTTTACTTACATTTTATTTAGCATTAGTCCAAAAACTTTGTACAATTATTTTTGGAGTATATGGGCTTCAAGAATGGCATGTAATTACTGCTTCGTATTGGCAATCCTAAAATCTTGAATTTGGGTCTGTATTAAAAAAAAGTTTTAGAAAATAAATTTAGTTTTGGAATTATCTTTCAATTGAAATATCTAAGTGGTTACACTATAATCATCAAAAGGATATAACGATGTACCATTATCGATATTGGTTACCAAGATGGCCCCCAAATATCATCGTAAATGACTTTAAATGGCTGTGAGGCTATATACAGATGACTATGATAAGTATTCCAAGTATATTTAGATAATTTTTTAATCTCTTTGATCATTTTATGATTTTTTATGGATGGAGGAAATGATTTTTTTAGATACATGAAATTGGGTTGATCAAAGTGAAACTATCAGAACATAATTATACTTTTATTATTGTAATAAGATGTATATTGAGCATGCTTCACTTGCATTCTTTGTTTTGAAGCATTCAAGATGTATAGTCGACTTGCCAATTTTTCTTTAGTATTGCCAATTGTCCTACTCCGGTCCTCATATTAGAATTCATATTGAATAAGAAAGAATTTACTAACGTAGTTTCTATTGTTGATAATTTTACTGATTAATGATAGGTTGTAGGTAAATTTGGGAACCATGAGAACTGATTTTAGAGATGGGAAATTTAGTAATATCTCAAGAAAGAGGATTTTAAGAATTTATCTAGTTTAAGTAGGATTCATGACAAACTTCGGGATGCAGAATGATTTTTTTTTATTGGTTCTTCATTCAAGGATAAGCATGAAGTTCAATGGCACGTTGTGGGGTTGATCGAAGAGGAGTTTTGGTAACTTCAATTTCATCAATTTCATTGGATCTAGGATGGTTGGTTGTATTAATGGGTTGGATAATTTCAGTGGAACATTATTAAAATATCTTCTCTATTTATCTTCATGTAAAAGAAATTTTTTTAGAACAAGGGTTAATTCTTGTACAAGATAACATCCGTGGATACAAATATGTTTTTTGGAGCAAGAGTTTATTCTTATATAAGATAACATCCATGCATACAAATTTTTTTCTTTTATGACTGGAATAACTTTTTTAGCGATTGATTTGCCCCATATCAAGAAATAATACACTTTGAGATCAAGTTTATTTCTATTTGGTTCATAATTGTGGACAATTGCAGTGCACCTAATAAATTTAATTGAAAGATTAGAAGTGATATGGGTATTAAGGAAGCATTTTTGAAGTTGCATCGATTGGATTTGTGAATTGAAGTATGTTTGTAAGCTGCTGATTTGTAAGATAGCTCTTGTAATGTATGCAATTTTTTTTCTTTAATCATGGAAATAACATTTATAATTTTGAGAAAGATACAATTGAAGGCTTTGGGATCAAGTTTATTTCTATTGGGTTCATGTTTTTGTGAGTAAGTAGAGTGCAATCAAAGGCCTTAAGTGGAAGATTATAAATGGTATTAGTGTTTGAAATGAATTTTGAAAGCACGACCGTCAGAGTTTGGATTTGAAATATGCTTGCAGACAATTAGTTAATAAGATAGCAGATAGCAAAAATGACATCACCCGAATAATAATATTTAAGGGTATTACTAGTGAACATGGCAGATCTAACCACCTCTTAGAGATTTTCCTTTTCTGTTAATCAATACCATTTTGTTGAGGAGTGCTGGAGTGAAAATTTTGATGAATAATATCATCTTGATTTCAATAACTTTCTATAATGTTGTTTCAATAATTCTTATACCTTAATCCATGTAGAACTTTTGGGATTTTGTTGGAGTATTGAGCGTTAAGCATATTGTAGAATTTTTTTGGAAGTTGGTTCAGCATTAGATTTATAATTTTATTAAGTATTGTCAACATGTGCGTGTGATTTTTAGTAGTAGTGGAAAATCATCATTCAAAGTTAAAGATTTTGACGTTTTGATGGATCCCTGATGTCATTATGCATAAGTGGAAAAGCTGCGGTGGCTTTATACGGGGCTTAGGTTTAAAGATAGGTCTTTAGTGTTTGGCAAGTAGAGAGATTTCACCTTAAAAAATATGTTTATCACCAAACAAATAAAAAAAATAAGTTTCTAAGCTAAGGAATGATAGGATGACCTGACTTGTAACACCATAACATGACTTAATCTTTCTTTTGGAGTGCTGAAAAGTTTTTTGATCATAAGGCCATGATCGCTAACATTGTTCTAGAGTTCCTGGATTGTCTCAAAGGATCAAGGAAGGAGGCGGGGTGTTGTACTATAGGATTATGGAGTGAAACATGAGAAAACACAAGGGTTTGGAGGGGACGGAAAGTGGACAGCAGCTGTTTTGTGGAAGACAGCTTAGATGAGGTGGTTGGTGATGATATTAGAAATGTATGGATGTCTAAATGAGGCCACTACCTATTCTCGTACAAGTTACAGGCACACTATGAGAGATTAAAAAAAAAGAGCCATCTTTAATGTTATCAAATTCAAGCAAAAGTGTAACAGGTCCTAAAACAAATTATTTATATCGGTGCTACAAAAATAACCCTAATATGATCCTAAATATGGTAGATTAGAGGCCTGGAGGGTTGTCCGCCTCCCCTTTGAACGGGAAAACCCTGAGGCATTTCTGTTCTTAGGATTTACTGGATTGATCATGTTTGTCTTTATAAGATAGGGGAGAATGTCTCTTCTACTCAAAATGCAGAAGACCAGTGGAGCAAATGGTAGAGACATGTCCGGTTATTTTTCTTCAAAACGTTAAGTTGCTGATACCTGATACTTGATTTCTTGTAATCTGTTGTGTTATTATTTGTAGGGCTAATTTTCGATTCAGCTCTTTTTTTGTTTTTGTTTTTTTTTTTTTTTGGGTATCCCTATCAAAGTTTGTTCCAGCAGCGAGGTTAATTGCGATTTTTGAACGATTTATTCTTCTTTAAATTTTTTTTAATGCTTTGGTTGATTTGTACTATGCTATGACTGGTCGTTTTAATTTAATTTTTTCTTGTCGTTTTTGTGACTCGATCTACATGTTTACTGAATTAATGATATATTGTTTTTGCATCACAACATTAATTGGAGTTGATTTTCTGAATTTTGCTGTTTTGATTGATATTTGCTGACATCTCCAAGCCGTCAATATCCTTTTAATTTAGATTTTTCATGTCTATTGCATCCATTAATCCCAACTTCCCCATTTTCACTTCTTGGTGCTTTTGTGGTGGAAATTAATGGGACTAGAAGATTAAAAAAGATTTTGTATTTGTGAATAGTATGATCATTTGAAAGTCATCATTAATTTTTGCAGTGCTTGGTCTTTGAATTGTCTCGTGTTATATTTTAAACCTCTGATCTGTTAACGTGGAGTTGGTTTGATGGTTTTGCTTTTGTCCATGATAGTCATGGACCTGTGGACATGCTTTCAAGAGAAATAGTTTTCAATTGAATTTCAGCATGGACATGCCAAAATCAAATTTCACTGTGGAGCTTGATGCTGCAAATGCCACATGGTTGTCACATGATGTTGCTATGTTTTCATCAAAAACGGGAGAACTACTAATTCTGACGTTGGTGAATGATGGAAGGTGAGTGTTTTTTTAGTTTTGGTTTGGGAGTCTTATTTGTAGTTTTTACGGTTATAATTTATGGGGCTTCTAAATTAAGCTTGTTGTAACGTGCTATGCATCTAATTTATATATTATCTTCATAATTTAATTAGTAAGTTCACTTTTTTGATCTAATTGTTTATATTCTTTTTAATTCCCTCTCCTCTACAGAGTTGTGCAACGGCTTGATCTTATAAAATCTAAAGCTTCAGTGCTGACTTCAGTTAGCTTCCCTTGCTTAAATCTTTCTTCTTGACAAACCTATTTTTTTATTGCCCCATTAATTCATATTGTTTTTTTGTTTTTATTTTTTTTTATTGACCTTTTCTTGACCAGGCAATTACAGGGGTTGGGTGTTCATTCTTTTTCTTGGGCAGTCGTCTGGGAGACAGTCTTCTCATACAATATAGTAGCGGAACTTCGTTAGCAATGTCCATACATGCGAATGAAGAAGTGCGAACCTTGCAAATCCATTTAGCTGAATTTACTCATTTGTCATATTTTTTGAAGCGTTAAACTTTCTCTTTTACAAGGAAAACCTGTGTTAAATGTGAAAGGATTTTGTAGGCATGTTTCTTGTAAACAAAGTTTCTGCATTGGTAGAGTGCAAAGTGCTGTAAAAGCAGCGGAGTTGTATATTTCGCTTTTTACGTCGTGAATGAAGTTTTCCTGCTGCTTAGGAAAAATTCATAATTCCGTTCTTCGTCAACTGTGGTGGCAAACTTTGCGAGATTGTACTATTATACTGTTTAGCATGCCTCCAATAAGTAAAGGAAAGGATGCATGGGCAACTACATTGGATTCCGTGACATTGTTTAAAAAGATCAATAAAGTCTCTTCTATGGCCTTTGAAAGTTTGCTGCAAGGAGGATATTTTTTCATTATAAAAAAAATTACAGAAATAAAAAGCACCTTAAGTGCGAGTATGTACAATGTCTTCCTTGAAAGTAAAGAAAATGCCTTCCATTTAGTTACTGCTGCAACTTCTCATGGAAACCACAGAGCTCAACCAAATACAATTCGCCATCAAATTTGACCACTAGCCTTATCCCTTAAATAAGCTGGGGGCTGGAGTGGTGCTGTCATGGCCTGGTTAGTGCTGAAGGCTTGTACTGCAAGGCTTGGAAGATTATATGTACAAGTCGTAGCTGAAGAGTTATTGAGGGAGCACAGAAGGAAAGTTGAGTTATTCACAACAGCATGAAAACTATGGCACGGCTTGTGTGTGGGGTAACAAAGGACCAGAGGTCCGCAGCCGCGAGAGGAAAGGGTTCTCGATAGAGATTGATGCTAGGGCAGATGAGACGTGAGAGAGACGAGGGCAGCGAGGCAAAAGTTACGCGAACGAGTGTGGACCGCGGGGTCGATCCCGCGGCCATGTTTATTAAGCAAAGCCATACGCCTTTTCCCATTAAGCTATCCAAACACACTAATCAAATGGGATGACGACGTTTTGAAAATGCCGCCCGCGATTATAAGCTGCCCCAAATGGGGCCTTAGAAGAAACGACCCACGATTTCTCATTAAGCAAAAAAACTAATATATATATTTAGCTCAAACTAACCCTCTTAAAAGGGAAATTTAAATCATCCTGAATAAAAAGGAAAGAAATCACAATAATGGATAATTATGGGAGAATAATTTCTCCCCTCAAATGTAAACAGTTTCTTAAACTGTGTGTAATTCAGCACCCCCTACCCCACCCTACCCCAAGTTTAGTTGTATATGTCATACATCCCAAACCCGCTATTGAGGTCACTAAATTGGTGTCGAGGAAGTGCCTTGGTATGAATGCCAACAATCTGATACTGAGTCGGGATATAACTTAGCTGAAGAACCCCTCTATTGACCTCAAAGACGAGTGCCTATCAATCTATATATGTTTGGTTCAATTATGGTGTTTTAGATCTTTGAAAGATTGATGGCTGGTTGACTATCATTGAACATCTTAATAGTGCTTTGGCTCTCCATGTGAAGTTCCACACCCCTTCATAAATTTCAGGGCTACGACACGATTCTTAGGTTTTGCATTACTTCTTGCCCCTACAACTTTTTTTTTACTTCTCTAAGTAATCAGGTTATCCATACAAATGAACAGTAGCCCACGGTAGATTTTTTGTCAAGCAATTCTCTTGGTCGACTATCATTAGTGTAGATCTTTATGCCATGGTTCTCAGTTTTTTTGAATTTTAATCCACGTCCTGGAGTAATCTTTAGGTGCCTCAGGATTCAAAAGACCGCTTTTAAATGATCTTCATTTGGATCATTCTTATGCGGCTCGCTACATCCTCATAAAAAATAATTTCAGGCCTTGTATGCGATAGATAATAAGTTTCTCCACAAGTTTTGGATACATCTCTTTTTCAACTTGGGTGTTATTCTCTCCTTTTAATGCTTTTTGATTAGGATCCATTGGAACATTTGTTGTTTTGCATCCCAACATTTCTATTTACTTTAATAAGTCAATGATGTATTTTCTCTGGGATATGATAATGCATTCTTCATATCTAGTTACTTTAATTCTCAGAAAGTATCATAAAGTTTCAAGATCTTTAATTTCAAACTTGGAAGCCATTATTTTTTTGATTGTTTCAATTTTTCTTACATCACTGTTTTTAAGAATAATGTAATCTACATATGTAACAAGGATGACTATCGTACCTTCTTAAATTGCTACCTTTGATTTCGCCTACGAAGTATGATTAATCCGACACTGATAGTACCCATTGACAAGAATAGTCTTGCAGAACATTTTAAACTGTGCTATGAGAGATTGTTGCACTCCGTACAATAATTTTTTTAGTTTGCACACAAATTAATTATTTGTGTTCCTCTTTAATTCTGAAGGCATTTCTATATACACTTCTTTCTTAAAATCTTCATTAAGAAAACATTTTTAATGTCTATTTAATGTAAAGGCTAGTCCTGGTTGACGACCAATGACAGTAATACACTTATTATGTTGAGTTTCACCACTAGTGCAAATGTATCCTAGTAGTCCATCCTTTATGATTGAGTAAATCCTTTTGCTAGAAGTCTAGCCTTGAACCTTTTTATGCTCTCTTATAATGTGTATTAATAGTGAATATCTGTTTGCACCCTATAGTTCTTTTCCCAGGTAACGAAGTTATGATCCAAAAATCGTTCTTTTCAAGGGCAATAATCTCTTCTTCCATAGCCTTTTTCAAAACAGGAATAGATAAGGCCTCTTGGATCAACTCTAGGACCTACACATTATTCAAGTTTTGAACAAAATATTTGTATGAGGATGATAATTTTTCATAGGTCACAAATTCTTCTATTGGGTGTTTTGTGCATTTTTGTGCTCCTTCCTCTTGGTGTTCATGATGTGTTACCCAAGTATGAATACTTGGGGTGTGTCTAGTTGGTTTCGATGATTTGAATTTCTGATTTTGCATGTTACCCCTTACATGCTCACTAGTTTTTTTCTTTTAGGTGTACATGGAGTTCTTATTTTTTAGTGGTAGCTATGAGAGGATTTAGTGGAGTTATAGGTTCATTTTTAGGTTGATTTTTGATAATAGTGACAAGGTTGGGTTTATGGGTATATGTAGGAGGTGAGCTTGAGGTTCCAAAATGGTACCCCAAATCTGATATTCTCTCCAACTTTTCTTGAATGTTAGATTTGGGGTAATAGTTGGCTTTAAAAGAATGTGATATCCATGAAATAAATAAATTTTTGTGTTTCTTAAGAGTAGATTACTTATACCACTTTTTCTTTGAAGAGTAGCCCACAGAGATACATTTGATTGACCTGGGTTCAAGTATGGTTTGACGTGGTTATGTATATGAACAAAAATAATGCAACAAAAAAATTTTGGTGGTAGGTTAGAGGTGAAAGACTGAACATGGGAGGTAGGATTTTATGAGGATGTTGAGAGGTTTGCTAAAGTTTAACACTCTGTTGGGTATCTTATTTATGTGATAAGTGGACGTGAGATTTGCATCCCCCAAAAATTTTTTGGTAGTGAATAAAATTGAATTACCATTTCGAGGAGATGTCTTTTACTTCTCCCTGGCACTCCATTTTGTTGGAGTGTGTCAACACAAAGACTTATATGAATGATGCTATTTTTTGGATAATTAAGAGCCGAGAGTGGAGTTGTATTAGTCTTTTGCTTTATTGATTTTGAGAATTTGAATTTTGCTCCGAAATCGGGTGAGGATCATGTTGTGGAATGCTTCAAATATGCATACAGTTTCAAATCTTTCCTTCATGAGAAAGGTCGAAAAGGTTCTGGTGTGATCATCAAAGAAGATGACAAACCACCTAGTTATATATATATTTTTTATTTTCGAGGGCCCCAACATATCATTATGAACCATGAAGAAGGGATGTGTTGGTTTGTATTACAGGCTTAGGTAGACTTGTTGAGTATGTTTAATAAGTTAGCAAGTTTCATACTTAAAAGAACTAACTTTTTAATTGATAAACAAATGATGATAGAATTTTTGAATATAATAGAAGTTAGGATGCCTAATGTGAAAATGCTCTAACATAACTTGACTCTCATGAGGAATAGGCTCAGATACAACACTGGACTCAAATGATTGTGAATGATGGGATTGTCTTTTTGAAGTGGGAGTAGATAAAGTCCATTATATATGTCAACAGTGTCATTCACCTTCCCTGAGTCCATCACTTGAAATTTACACAAATTAGGAAAGAATGTAGTAACATAATTCATGTCATGAGTAAGTTTATTGATGCATATTAAATTGTCATTAAGTTTAGGAAAATAAAACACAAATTGAAGAATAATATCCTTTATGAGCTTTACACTTTGTTAACATAAGTAGTAAGAGAATAACCATATGTATTTTTGGGTGATTTACGAGGGCTACAACCAGTGCGGGAGATAGACTTCACAATTGAGCTATTGTTATGTTCTAAGTCAGTATCCAAGAAACCATACAAAGTGACATTTAAAGAGTTACAGAGCTTAAAAGTCAATTGCAAAAATTGCTAGATTAGTGGTTTATCAAGCCTAGCACTTCACATTGAGGAGCTCAAGTATTATTCAAAAGAAGAATGATGGGAGTTTCAGAATGTGCATTAACCACAATGTGTTGAATAAACTCTCAATTAAAAACCAATGCCCATTACTGATGATTGACAACTTTTTTTGACCAATTTGAAGGGATTATGTATTTTTAAAAATTGATGTAAGGTTAGACTATCACCGGTTGAGGACTAAAGAGGAAGATATAACAAAGTCAACTTTCAGGACCAGATATGGGCACTATGAATTTTTGGTGATGCCATTTGGCCTACTAATGCTCCAATATTTTTAATGGACTATGGTTTTCAAGCAAGTTTTTGATACAATTGTGATTGCACTCATAGATAATATCCTGCTGTAGTTGAGAGATGAAGCAAGTCTTAAAGATCATATCAATGTTGTTTTGCAAGTTTTAAAGGAGAACAAACTGTATGACAAATTTTTAAAAAATGAATTTTGGCTTTCAAGTGTAGCTTTTCTTGGGCATATTATTAGCGGAGATGACATATTTGTCGATCAAACTAAGGTCAAAGCGATTGCAGAGTAACCAAAGTCTATTATCGTTATTTAGATCATGAGTTTTCTAAGTCTGACTAGTTATTACAGAAGATTTGTATAGTGGTTTTCACAGATTGCTATATCATTATTTATATTAACTCAGAAGGTAATGAAGTTTGATTAGTCAGATCGTTGTCAGGAGACTTTCCATAAGCTGAAATTTTTTTTAATGTCTGCTCCACTATTTGCTTTTCCTTCAGGTTCAGATGAGTTTTAGATTTTTTAGTGAAGCATCTTTGAGGGTTTAGGTTGTGTACTTATGTAACATGGAATGATCATTGCTTATGCTTCAAGGCAATTGAAGAATCATGAAAAAAAGTATTCTATTATTGACTTGGAGTTAGTTGTGGTTGTTTTTTCACTTAAAATGTGGAGGCACTATCTGTATGGAGTATGGTGTGAGAATATTTATTGATCATCAGTTTGATGTACATCTTTACTAAGAAAGAATTGAATTTGAGATAGAGGAGATGGTAGGAAATCATTAGAGACTATGACTTGGATATACAATATCACCCAAGAAACATAAATTTTATGGCAGATGCATCGGGTATGAAGGCTTCAAGTAATTTGAATTATTTACTCGCGCAATAGAAGCAATTACTTAACGATTTTTGATGGTTGAAGCTATCTGTGACTAGTTATGGTGATGACAATATGGTTCAATTACATCAGTTATCAGAAGCAAAAATTCATTAGTCATGAATATCTCTGTTAAAAATACTTTGGATTAGGTCTCAGTTGGAAATTTGGAGAAGCGTATATTAAATATGAGGATATAGAGGCAAAATTTAGGTTCCAAATGTTAATTTGAGGAGGCATATTATCTGGCTATACTATTCACCCAGGAAGTAATAAAATATGCCTGAATCTCGAGGAAATATTTTGATGGTCAAGATTGAAGAGGGTAAAATTTGTGGCTAAGTGTCATGCATGTCAGTTAGTGAAGGCAGAATATCAGTTTCATGGAGGTCAGTTACAACCTTTACCTATTTTAGAGTTGAAATGGGAGGATGTTGCTATAGACTTTGTGATTTGATTCCTTAGGTTGCGACATGATCGTGATGCTGTTCTGGCAATTGTTGACAGCTTGACTATATCTACCCATTTTTTGCCCATTAGACAAACATATTTAGTTGAGAGATTACCCAAATAATGTGGGTCAAATAGTAAGGTTGCATTGAACGCCAAAATCTATTGTCTTTGACAGAGATGACTGATTTATCTCGAAATTGTGGAAGAAGATTGAGGAGACTTTTGACACACGATTGACTTTTAGTACATCATTTCACTCTTTCACAGATGACCAATTAGAAGAGACTGTTCTGACTTTGGAGGATTTATTAAGGTTATGTGTCATTGATTTTAGTGGAGGTTGGAATCACATATACCTTTGGGAGAGTTTGCTTACAATAATAGTTACCATGCTACTATTGTAATGACTCTATATGAAGCTTTTTATGGACGAAAGTAAAGAACACCTATGTGGGGCTGAAGCAGGTGAAAGAAAGGTTGTTGGAACTGACTTGGTTGTTGAGGTGCTACTAAGAAGATTAGATTGAACAGAAACAAACTAATGATATTAGGATAGACAGATGAAATATTATGATGCTAAGCACATACATGTTGAATTTAAAGTTGGAGATTTTGTTTTTATTAAAATCAATCATTTGAAGGGTGTGCAAAGGTTTGGAAAGACAGGAAAATTGATCCCCAAATGTATAGTCCATATGAGATTGTGGAAATGATTGTACAAGGGGCTTATAAATTGGCTTTACCAACTCATATGCAAGAAGTGCATAATGTTTTTTATATAAATTTTTTTACTTAGGAAATATATTGCTAATGAATCATGTAGAGTGATAGCAAACTCAGTTGATAAACAACCTGATTTAACTTATATTATATTTTCAACTGTGATGTTCAAATGTTTCGTAATAGAGGGATTCCATTTGTGAAGACTTTATGGAAGCACGAATCGCACAATGATGCTAATTGGGAGAAAGTTTAGGATATCCAAGCAATATATCCACAACTTATCATTTGAGGTTTGTTTGCTTTCATGATTATTTTTCAATTTTCGAGGACAATTTTATGAGGGAAGATTTTAAAAACTAAAATTATAATAATTAAAATAATAAAAATACTAATAAAAATATTAATAATCGAATAGACAAAGGACGAGCATTTTTTTATTTGCGACTTCAGAGTCGTATACTTCTTTCGAGCGAATGAAATCGAGAGAGCAAGAGAGAGCAGAGAAATTGAGAATGGTGTTACTTGGGAGAAACTTTCTGATATGCAAGAAAAATATCCGCAACTTTTCATTTAAGTATGTTTACTATCATGGTTATTTTCAATTTTCGAGGATCAAAATTTTATAAGGAGCGGAAATTATATTAACTTAAATTTTAATTAAGAATAATAAAAATATTTATAATCGAATAGACATGATGGATAAGCATTTTTTTAAATTATGACTTAAGAGTCTTATACTCCCTTCGAGCCAAGGAAACCAAGAGAGCAAGAGAGAGCAGAGAAATTGAGAGTGGGAAGAAGATAAGAGGAAGGGATAGAGAAAGAAAGAAGTCATCAATTGCGTGCGTGGGGGGCTTCGACACTTGCATAGCTGAAGGGAGGAAAGGGGAGGAGATTGGCTCACTCTCTCTGTTGAAATTGAGCCCCACTTAAAAGAAGACGAAGTTAAGGGAAGAAGGTGTGCGGCTTTGTTGGAAGGAGAAGGCGATGGCTCAATTTTGTGCTTGAAGTGGAGAGCCGACCCCTACTAAACCCTATTTGATCGGCTCTAGTTCAAAACAGGAGGAGAAAGGATGATGACCATGTGTGTGTTGTGTTGGGTCGAGCCGAGATTGAAGGCAGAGGAGGAAGAGGAAGCTGCGGGTGCGGGTTAGAGAAGCCAGTTGAGGTTTAAAAAGGAGAGTTTAAAATTTTAATTTAGTATTTAATAAAATTTTATATCTATGCGAGTTTGCGTTTATTTAATAAATGTTTATAGTAACTTTTATTGAGTTAGGGCTCAAAATATAGAATTTCAGCTTGGATGGGAGACCTAGTAGGTGAAGTGTGTGAGCTAAAGGAGGAGAGAGATTGATCCAAGCAATCTCCAAGGTAAAAATTCGGGTGTTTGTTCATATAAAATATTTTGTTTAATTGAGTATTTGCCATTAAGTATGATTTAATGAATTTAATCAGTGATCAAAGGAAAATTTTGATTCAATGAACCAGTGCTTTGGATCTTGGTTTGAGCAAAAGTAGAGTCAAAGAGGATGTGATAGTAAAATAAAGTAATCAGAAGATTAAGTTTGTTAAGAAGTCCTTTGAGGCAAAAAGTGACTAATTACCTTCTTATATGTATTAAAAATATACGCTTATTTAGTTAAGATTTTCATTATTGCTTTAGATGCGTGTTTTTATAATTATATGCTTGTTGAAAGATAAAAGAATTATTAAAATGAATGAAATAAAATGATAACAAGGGAAAATGATTGTTCAATATCTTTAAAATTAAAGGAGATAATTTAAAGGAAATGAAATGTAAATGCTTAAGCCATTCAGTATTACTCCCAGATGATACTGGTAGATAATGTGATTTACCCATTCAAAAAATGAAAATGAAAATGATAAATGTATACCTTTGAGGGAAAAATTTTTAAGATACCTATACGTACAATTTTGAGGATACTTTTGGGTTGAAAAATGCTAAAAATAGGTAAATAATTAAATTTGAACAAGAAGGGTTGAATTAAAAATGAAAGTTTATCGTTTAATTTATCAACAAATTGCATTTTTTTTGCATCATTCATGCATAGCATTTTGATATATTATTTAATGCATGATTGTAAATCCTCACTAAGTGATGTATTTTTTTTTTTGAAAATTGATGTTTGCTTTCAAAAAAAATATTAGATTGATATAACTGTAGACGAGAGATGATTTATAGAAAAAATACTGTTGATATTTATTATGTTGGATGTTGTGATTGTAATTGTTGTATTGTTTATTTTTGAGTTGTGGTATACTGTTGCGTATTGGTTTGAGACATTTTACTGACAGATTATGTTGTTATTTTTAGATTTGATTTTTGTATAGTGTATTTTGTGATTTGTTTATACTTTTTATAAATTAGAAATTACGATAATTTGTGCAAAGTAAATGAACTATTAATTACACAGTCCGGCTGTCTATTCCCGTATTAATTAATCTCATTTTTTGGGTCGGGTCGTGATAGTTTTTTTATGTTGAGCGTAACAAGAGCAGATGAAAGGCTACCTTGATGTGCTAGAAGACTGTAAAAGGCTTAGAATATTATCCCAGAAGCTTTTGGAGTGCTTCAAGTTGTTCCTTATTGAATGGACTATATTCGTAGGCTTGTCTTCTTTTGATTCTGCGTTTGCTTGATTATCCTCATCACATTTGGCTTTGTTAGGCTTCAAATCTGCAAGCTTTTCATAAATTTACAACTCTTTTTAAGTTGACCAAAATTCTTGCAATTTTTACACGATGGTTTCTTCCTCTTTGCTTTATAGTCCTGTGATGATTTGTGAGTGTATAGAGCCGAGTTTTCAACATTTGATGTTGTGAAATTACCTGTAATCATGAGTTTATTATGACTATTTTCTCTTTATACTTTAGCAAAAGCTTCATGAATTGAGATAAGAGTTTAGTTTTCATGATTCTTCCCGTGACTTCATCTAATTTTTTAATAATTTCTAGAAAGAAGTTGAAGGTTCTTATCTGTTCAACAACGGTTTTTAAAGAACATGGCCTTGTAGACACCTCCATGTGTATGCTTCATTCATATCTAGTTGGAACTAATATTTGGAGAGAGTGTTGATGCATTGAGTAACATTTAGTTGATCCTGCTGTAGGGCATGTAATCTAGATTCAATATCAAATAACTCAGAAGTGTTGTGAACACTTGAATAGGTTTCCCTTGCGGTATTTTAGATCAATTTTATTTTTTTTTGTATATGAGGAAGTTTTCTCTAATTTCTGTGGTCATGAAGTTGTCAAGCTATGCCTGATGTTTAGGATCCATAATTTTTGGTGCTAGATATTTCTTAGTGAGATGATCATATTTCTTTTACCATATATCTATATGAAGACCGATTGAGACCCCTAAAGAAAAATGTTGCAATGTAGTTTGTGATTAGTGATGCAAGAATAGATTTTAGATGTTGTAGAACCCAACATCCTAGATTAAGATTTAAAAGTAACTTCCAAAGATAAAGAAGTGACTTTAATGCCACATTTGCTCGTCATGATAAGACATCGACATGAGCTTTGCTGGGGATTGGCACTAGATAGAATTTGTTTGTCACAAACACAAAATTTCTGCTCAAGTGTGAAATTTTCTATTGCGGACATGGGCTTTACTCAAGAGAGAAAAAATATCTATTGTCGACACAAGATAGTCTCGTAGATTTAGGATTACCACCGAAATGAGAAAGGAGACCACATATTTGAGATTTTCACTAGAGAGAATATCTAAATGACAGTAAGAAGATGACTGTAGATTTTTACGACAGAGGGCCTGCAGGGAGAGGCTTATGAAACTCTTTACGAAGGATGTCTTGGAGTACGAAGGCTTCTGCGAACATAAAGGAGTGAGAGGAAACTCCTTCCTAAGGATCTGTGACCCCGTTTGTGGGGAAGCGAGGCCGCATCTTCGAGTGGGAGAGTCATACAATGAGGCCGGATGAAGCATCTACGCACCGAGCGAAGCGAACGAGGAAGGTCTCTGTAAGTTGCGAACGAGGCTCAGACAATGTTGTCTTGTTGAATAGGGTTGCCGACACAAACTAGAACAAATTAGTTCTCTGATACATGTATTTAGGAGAAAAAAATTCACTTATTTATTACTAAGCAAATAACTAATATATGTACAACTCAGACTAACCCTTTTATAATTAGAGGGGAATTTAAATCATCATGATAAAAATGAAAGAAATAAAACACAGTAATAGATAATTAAGGGAAAATAATTTCTCCCCTCAAATATAACATCGGACCCTCGGTTTCCTAAATTGTGTGCATATCAACAGTGTATTTGTCAAGTTTTGTTGCTCTTTGCATCTTTTTCATGGAGTTACATCTATATTAATTGTACTCTATGTTGGAGCATAGGTGACCTTAACATATGCACTTTTGAAGGATTCTGGTAATAACCTCATGTCAAAACTTCTTAAGTTGGTATCGATTCACATGTTATCTGAATACTGATAGGTGAGTGGTGAAACGTGGATTCTATCTTTTATGGGTTTGAGGCTTAAATGAGAGCTATATTGAGTGTATTCTATTTTCAATTGGATTAGAGGTCGCGACATTCCTTAAGATATTTGGAAAACGTCAGAAGTATGAAGTGACTTTGCATGAGGCCTCATCTGAATGCTGACTGATTCCTTGTTGGGCTGATGTCAGCCTTGTTCATTCTATTTTACACAATATGATGAACAGCATATTATTTCTGGGGAATCCATTGCATGGCACTCAACACCAATGTGGAGCTTCAGGAGTCGATACAATCATAGATTTATATAATAGTTCAGAAAGAGGTTATGGTTTTGATGGCTGAATTGGTTTGTGTTATAGAAGGGCTGCTATGATACCATCTTACATTAATTTAGAACGATAAAAAGTACAAGTAGTTGTAATTTTAAAATAATTACAAAAAGTTTATTAAACCAAATGTTCTTTTATTTTTTGTTTTTTTTGTTAGTGTCATTCTTATTATTTTCCTTTTATGATCTTTTTTTAACGCCCATACTTTTTTTCATCGTGTCTTTGCTTTCTTTATCAGGTTATGGATGTTGACGGTGATGTCCCACTGGCAAAAAAATTAAGAAGGATGTCATCTGATTCTCTGCAAGATTTTTCTAGTTGCGAGGAGCTTTCGTTGTTTTCTACGACTCCAAATAGCTCAGAATCAACACAGGTTTGTTACCAAATGTAAATCATCTGATCTGTTTTTTTTTACTTGGTGGCTGGTGCTTTAATCACAGTTTCTGTTATTAACAGTTTACTCTTTTTGCTGGCGTAATAATTAAGTGAATGTAGATGGAGCTGTACAATTACTTTAGATATCCATTTTTTTAATGCTTTATTATTTCCTGCCATTTGCAAACCCTAGCTTGTACTTTTTGATTTAGGCACATAACTCAAATTGAATCAAAACATTTGATGCGGTGGCTTATCGGGATGCGGTACTTTAGCTAATACAGCGCTGCAGTCCCTTTTTCCTATTTGACTCCTTGCCTTGTCTATCCCATCTTTTTCTAGTACTTTTCTTGTCTACCTCTTTCCTTTTCCATCACATTTCTATTTCTATTCCCTACCTATTTTATCTCCTATTCCTCATTATATATAGATGTTGTTTGCTTTGGTTAAGGTAAGTTTTTGGTTTTATTGATTTCAGATTACTGTCTAGCTTGCCGACGATGGCTATTTTCCCTTTTAGGGCTGTATCCGAATGCGAGGAGGCGCTCTAGCTGTAATTTGTCTGAGGTGGTGATTTTCTTCAACTGTTCGAGAGTTGTTCCGACTGTAACTCGATCCCTCTGGGATAATTATCCTTTCATATTCTTCTCCACCTGCTCGCTGCCATTTCCCCTACGCCCTAGCCTTCCTATATTCCGCTGCTGTCCATCCTTTGAGGCTCCTTCCACCCACTGCACAGGTCTTCCGGCCCCTTTTACTGCTGCTGTACGTGCTTCCAACCACCTTCCAGCAGCCCCACTAGCTTTCTGGTCCTATTTCTGCTGCTGCCAGCCCTCAAGGCCTATCCTTGCTGCAGCTAGCCCCTCCAGGACCTGTTCCTGCTGGTGTGCAGCCCTAGGCACCGGTCCCTGCGGCTGTCCAGCACCAGGCAGCAGTCAGTGCTGCTGTCTAGTCCCACCGCTGAAGCTTCCTGCAGCTGTCCAGTCCCCCACCACCTCTCCTACTCCCTTCTAAGCCTCAGCCACTTGCTGCCATCCTCCTCCCAGCTGGCCTCCAGCCCTCCTACGCCATCCAGCGCCGATGCCACCTGCTGCCATCCACCCTCTAACACCGTCGTCAATTCCTTCCTTTCCTTCCAGGCCTGCCTCCCTCCTCTAGGGGGACATTTATGTGTTTTGTGCCATTTTCTTTCTTATTTTGTAGCGTCATCGTCTTTGCTTTTTGTTTACATGTTTGTGTTGTTTTATGTGAGAATTCTTGTTGTCACTTTTGAATTCAACAATAAAATTTATTGTTTGGTTGTGTTTTGGGTTAATTCCGGTATCTACATTACATTTTAATTAGATTACTCAAGGTAGTTTAATACTCTCTCCATGGTCTTGATATGAAGAAGTTTTTCTTATTTATTATTATTGTAATCTTGAAGCCTCATCTTTCGTATACAGTTTCTGATCCTTGTATTTGCAAAGATTTCTTAGTTTTATTTGAAAGTTGGATTTTCAAATCACTCATATCATATATGTCTATTTTTGCTCGCTAACAAATGGAAAGAAAATAGAAGAAAACAAACTTATAGTGATATTTTTCTGTTTAGGCCATTGTTTTAGATGACATTGTTGCAATTAGTCTTGAACTACTTGAAAGATTGGTCCGAAGATCTATGTTATATGATTGCTGATTTGTTTTGTCAATAATTCTAACGTTTTATTTTTCTTGATATGCAGAAGTTTTTCACATTTGCAGTTAGGGATTCCTTGATTAATGTGGGTCCATTAAAGGATTTTGCTTATGGGTTGAGGATAAATGCTGATTCGAATGCTACTGGAATTAGTAAACAGAGCAACTATGAATTGGTTAGTTATCAGCGTGCATAATTTTCTTAATTTGATTTTTATCTTTTTTGAGGACATAATTTTCACATGTTGTGTTTTTTGAATCGAAGTTCATGAAACTAAATTCTGTAGGGTCTGGGGGTTCATGCTTCTCCACATTTTATTACTTAGTGGAGGGGAAATCCATGTTTATTACAAGTTTTACTTTTCAATGATTTTGGAAATGATGAAATTCCTCATTCTTTTATGAGTGAATACTTTATTATTGCCTTTAGCTACTTAGCTTTCAAAGATTTAACTTATAAAATTTTTTTAAGTGGAAATATGTGACTAAAACACTTTGCCGATTTCTTTATAGCTTCATGATCATAGTAAGCACTTTGCAGTACCAATTGTCAATTTTGTAGCCATAACTCAATTTTGCTTCAAACAGCATTGAACAACATATCATTGCGTTACCCAACAAAGCTTAAGAGATTTTATTTGAATAGGAAAAACTTAGGACCCATGCCATCATGTCTTACGTGTGAGAGAATTTTTGTAATATACTTATTGATGGAGAATAGTTTATTATAGTGCAAATGTTTCTGTGGTGCGATGTTACATGATTTAGTGTACTTTTTTAAAAATTGTTCAAAATATTAAAAAAAATGCATATAATAATAGTAATAAATGTAACTAATGGTAAAATATTTTCTTGAAAATCTCGAGCATCAAAATAGAATTTAGGATCAACTTTCTGACATAAATATGGAAATAGCAGTAGTGGTTGGAAGTATCTTATTTCTAAGTTAGAAAATCTTAACAACAAAACAACTACAACAATATCTTGAAGGAATATAAAAAAATAATTCGTGCTTGTCAGAGTGGCTAGTTCAGAATAAAATTGCTAAGCAGTTTATTCCATCGAAAATGACAATGAAAACAGTTCTTGAAGAGACAACAATTTGATTAAAAAGAGAGTCATTTCATTTTTTTTATTTTTCATCTTGCATCCAAGTAGAGAATCATCTACTTTGTATTAGTTATGGAACATTTTTTCCAATATCTTTTTTTGAACTTACGAACAGGGAATCATTTTTACGTGCATGCACTAACATTCTTAGTTATTGCTAGAAAAGAGTGAATTCTATCAATCAATTTGCATACACAAGCATTTTTGCATTTTTTATATAATTCATCTCATTTGCATTTTTTATATCGATCAATATTTATTCATGATAGGCATTGTACTTGACGATTAAATTAAAAATTGACAAGCAGCATACATCATTCAATTCACCATGATCAATACTTTCAAGGGTAGAGATAATCATTAAAAACTTGTAATAACACTTGTTTGGTTAATATCAATATCGATTGATACATTTGATTTTGAAGACCTAACTTTAGAATATACAAGTTGTACTCACCACAACTTTAGAACACTTAATATTATATAATAAAGTTTGTTTATCAATGATTACTCCACTTAAATATACAAGTTGTTCTCATGTATGTAGTATTTGAATAATATTTATAAAGTTTTAGGTTTTATTGAATGAAATTCTATATTAAATATTTTTTTTCTGATTTAAATGCATATCTCAATTATACTCTTTAGTTTTTCATTTAAAAAAATCACTAAAATTTCTGACTTTTTAATTCTCTTCTTCCCCCAGCCCAAAATTTCTTAAGATAAGTCGGAAAATAACAAATATATTTAAGGTTTGTAGTTTAGTTTCTTTGGTGTTTTTGTCTTACCTTGCTTGCAAAGTAAGAAGAATGATGAAAATGTAGTCATTCCTTTGATTTTCTTGTTTAGAAACAACCCTAACTTGACTTTAAGGGTCTGTTTGGGGCAGCTGTTGATTTTCATAATATACTGATAAACAAATTATTCTGATAATCTACAGATTATCAGAATAAGCTGACTTGCTGTTTGGGGAGCTTATTCAGAACATTTTACTGGCAGTTGTTGTTGGATAAATGACCAGTCTGCCCCTGTTTGGTAAAGCCGTTTGCAACAGAATTATATGGGAAAATAATAGATATAACAGAAGCCTCAAACTGTTACAGATCAATTCAAAATAATAAAATACACTGCATCAAAAGAAATAAAATAAAGAGAAATGCAATTACAAATGAAATTAAAAATATTTAAATGTTCAATTTAAAACTCTGACGCCGTTTGTCCTCAGTGACATAGTCTTCCTGGGAAACCATCGTACCACGATCACTGTTGGCGGGAGTATGTCGGATTGTTGGCCCAACGGAAAAAACCACATCGTGTTGAAACCCCCCGACAATTGTAGAACTGTCGCCCACTGCTATGAGGCTGACGTGACTTTAGTAAGAGAGCGGGTAGTCTGCTGTAACACAACACAACTCGGGAGGTCTCTGAAATTCTAGAGCTCATGCTGCTATTGAGATAAAATATCAAGAAAATCATTTGTCAGATCATAAAATTAAATTAAGTTTTATATAACAACAATAGAACTGAAATAAATGAAGACCGTAGAACTGTCTGAAATTCATTATACAATGAAATACATACAAAATAAACTTCCAATCTAATAAATAAAGAAGCGTGACTGAATTAACATCCACATATAGCTTCTGCTATAGACACCCTCAAAGCAGTCATCTCTGCTACACCTTTACCCTCCTGAGTTTCAAACTCAACACAACTCGAGAGGTCCCTGAAATTCTAGAGCTCATGCTGCTACTGAGATAAAATAACAAAAAAATCATTTGTGAGATCATAAAATTAAATTAAGTTTTATATAACAACAATAGAACTGAAATAAATGAAAATCGTAGAACTGTCTGAAATTCATTATACAATGAAATACATACAAAATAAACTTACAATCTAATAAATAAGAAGCGTGACTGAATCAACATCCACATATAACTTCGGCTATAGACTCCCTTAAAGCAGTCATCTCTACTACACCTTCACCCTCCTGAGTTTCAAATTCAATCGACTCGATCTCATACTCAGGTAATGATTGCCCCACGAAAGATTCTGAATGTTCTGGAGACACATGTAGCTGATTGTCATCAACTAAAGTGAAGTTCATATATAATTGAGAGGGATGTTGTTGGATGAAGTTGTGAACTGCCATTGTGACCACTACAATATGCACTTGTTTGGGAGATTGATACAACGACATATCATGTAAGATGACCCATTTCTTCTTCCACACTCTAAATTTTCTTTCAATTACCCCACGTAAGGAGGAGCGTCGCTTGTTTAACATTTATTTTCTGCCACAGATCGTGCCACTTGCTCGCTCAAAATCAGGAATATGGTATCCGGTGTCCGGATATGACTTCAGGTAGCCCCTCTGTATCAGATATGCCGCATCGAACAAATAATACTTCCCTGTTATGAAATTTTTTTTTAATGAAAAATAATACACATAAGTTATATGTTTATGTAGATACTCAAACGTGGAGGCGGATGAGGGAAACACTGTGTTCTGTTCCTTGTTGTGTAAGAAAAAAGACGACTGTCATATGCACTCCCTTCCTATCACGCAATTACAAATGTGAAACACATGTTAAAGTCACATATTGCCATTACATTATAGGTAGTTGTGCCACTTCGACCAATGTAAGTGATATTTTCGTGACTTGGTAGTCTGACATCTATGTGCCTACAGTCGATTGCTCCTATGTAGTTTTGTTTTCCATAGTTAGAAACTCAATGTATTACGAAGTTAAAATAACACACTTATAAAAATTACGTGGAAATATGACATGTAACGGGAATCATTGGCAATTTGTTCAGAAATAGTTGCAAACAATGGATCCGCTGACTTGATGTTTTGCGCTGCTAAGCTCACAAGTGCTTGTATACTTTTGGAAGAGTATCAACTAATTGTTTTTGAAGAATGTTGAAATTATTCCATAGCTCTTCTAACTGATTCGTTATGTGAAAGAATGTATAATGTTATAGCCAACACCTCTTTAGTGGTCATTCTTGAAGAACCTTGAAGGCTGTGGTTGAGATATAACTCATGAAGGAGATTCATAAAAAATGGGCGTGTCGGCACTATTTTTGGTGTGGGGTTTGTCCATAAGAAGTTGTCGGTCATCGAAATTGAAATCGCGTTGCCCGCTTCGGAAGGACGTTTTAAAAAATTTAGTTTTGAAAAAGATGAAGTCAAACTGACCCCATAATTTTCATAGTTTAGATGAAAGAGCACTTTATCTCAAATCAGGTATCTAGCCCGAAGGAGGAACGCAAGAATTGAGAGGGAGGCTCGATCAAATAAACTAAAGAAAGTTATGACATCCGTTTGGTCTGCGAAACCAATGTATTGGCCGACAAGTTCC
>NW_018164565.1:2116406-2117022 GCF_001263595.1 Phalaenopsis equestris | reverse complement strand
CTATTTGAATCACTTAGTCCAAATGAATTTACTAAACTCAACTTAATGAGTTTCTTAATTTCATTTAGACCGTGGGAAGCCTCGTTAGCAACCATAGGTTACCTCCTCTGAGGAATTCCCGATGATCCGATAGAGATGTCTTAATTTAGTTGAAGTTGTAGTTCTGTGTGATATTTGTGATAAAATTTTAAGTTGTTTTATATTTTGAATGTTGTGGCGGTGAATTTTATCTTGTATTTTTGTTTGAAATTTTTTGTTTTTGGTTTTGTGGCTATCTTAGCAGTTTTAATTTTCATGCAAATTTGCAAGTATGAAAGTACAGTATGAAAGTACAAAAAATACTGTAAAACGCTGTAAACTTTAAAAGTGTACCTGGCGAGTCTTCTGGTTCCACCACCTGCAACTCAAAATGTATGTCAGAGCATTTATGTATACAGGTGACCTTATGGTTAAAGTTCTTTAAATTTTATTATGGGCATATTAAAGTTGATTAGAGCGACACCGGTCAAGATCCCACGGTTCCATCATCCCGGCACCACTATTTTCTATTGGAATCACTTAGTCCAAATGAATTTACTAAACTCAACTTAATGAGTTCCATAATTTCATTTAGACC
>NW_018164565.1:2115744-2116165 GCF_001263595.1 Phalaenopsis equestris | reverse complement strand
TAAAGTTTTGGAAACCTTCCTAATTCTATATTGCATATTGGGGGTCCTTAAATCTTAAGGATAATATTATTAAGTAAAACATATTAAGTTTAAAAGATCCCTAAGGTATTCAACGGATTAAGAGTAGGGAGCAAGTCCGTGCCACCTTCTTAATGTCTGGTAAAAGGCCTTGGGTTCATTTAAACTTTATTATGTTACTGAATAATTCATCCTGAATATCCTGATGCTCAGTGAACACTGACGTCTTGATTATCCTAAGAATAAGGTAAATGTCATTTACCTTTTAATTTGAAAAATTATGTGTGTGCAGATCATAAATGGGCAAATTAGTGTTATTAAGAACACTTAGCCAAATTTTTAGTCCTAATTGGACTTGTGGTGTTTTAAAAGAGTTTAATTATGTTGATTTTTCTAATCCTCT
>NW_018164565.1:2113546-2113860 GCF_001263595.1 Phalaenopsis equestris | reverse complement strand
TGTGAAAATAATTCCACATGAATCTTCTCTGTTCACTGAGCAAGAGAGTATTTTTATTTTATTTTTATGAGTTTTCTATAAAAAGTTATGAATTTTTAAAGTTTAATAGCTATTTTCTGAATTTTTTAAATATCCTATTTATCTATTCAATTCGCGGGCTGATTGGATCATGGGATCCGTCGAAAAGCCACGCGGCGCGCTCCCATTTGACGCCGCCTTCTGAGCCAGCTGCCACGCGCCGCGTTGTATCGCATCAGATGTCCATCCGGCTTGATCTCCGTCGTCCATCCAATACACGCAAAAATGAACGGCAT
>NW_018164565.1:2112410-2112834 GCF_001263595.1 Phalaenopsis equestris | reverse complement strand
CCTCTCCATGGCCGTGAGGGGTAGATTTTATAGAAATTGGCCAATGGGGAGCTTAGCTGGCCAATTGAGAGCTTAGCCCCACTGCTTAGGTGTCAAGCAGAGGGGTCCTCAACTCAATTTGAGCTGAGGTGGTCTCTTGGCATGAATTTGAGTTTTAACTATTTGGGGGCTCACGGTTTTGGGCTTTAGCTTGGGTTAAGGTGGTTAACCAAGGCTTGGACCATGGTTAAAGCTTATGATGCTCAGTAAAAATGGCACCATAGGGTATGGACATGTGTTAGGGCAAGTACATTGATTTAACCTCCTTATTATCTCTTTAAAAGCTTTTCTCAAAAATTTACCCATGGGATAAATATCAAGACTTACCATGGGTTGATGGCTGGCTTTAAACTCAACCCTAGAGTCTAGGATGAGTTAAGGTAGA
>NW_018164565.1:2094688-2111972 GCF_001263595.1 Phalaenopsis equestris | reverse complement strand
CCTTAAGGGTCAAATTTGAGTCTAACTTGAGCTAGCTTTGGGCTAAGCTCAAATTGATTGTTGTGTTTGGTGTAAAACATCATTATGAACAACTTTCATGAAAGATGAAAGTTGTTTTGAGGTTGATTTGATGGTTAATTTGAATGGATTTGGATGGATTTTGATTTTAGACTTAAATTAAGCCTTTACGGGCCAAATTGGGGGTTTTGCTCAAAGATGGTCAAATTGACCAAATTAGACCATGGTGTAGTTGGACAAAATGGATTCATGGTGTAGTCTTACCTACTAAGTGCTAGAGGTTAGGACCAATATGTGGAACTTCAAATTGAGTAAAGAGAAGAATTTTTGAGTTTCTAATGGTGAGGGTACCTTTTCTAGTTTTCTAAGACTAGTCAGTAGGAAAGTCCTATGGCTAGACCTAGGCTACTAAAGAAATTTCTAGACCTCAACCAAAAGTGAAGTCAACAGGGCGCAGTCATTCAAAAAATGTTGCTGAACCTTATCGGATCCAGCAAACATCTCACCCACCCATTTGTCCCAAACATAGGATGACGTCATGCATGGAATCTGTCCAATGCTGGAGCTGTAGTACTCCAACAATAATATCGTAATAGCTGCAACCCATGCCATTCTTTTACAGCGTTCTTGTTGTAGATCCATTCTGAAGGGAGAAAGCTATTGGGGAGAAATAATTTATGAATAAGTGGTGATAGAAAAATGAAATAGTAGAAACATCAAGGAGTACAACGCATCAGAAAAGGAATTACATAAATTGTTCAGGAAAAAAGTTATAGTGCTGAGATCAAAATACATAAAAGAAAAACTTATTGCCAGCATAATATAAAAAATACTCATTCTTCCACTAGAACACACAAATACTCAATGCGCAGCTCGGGCCGCAGCACCATGAACATTTTCCTACGAGTAAAGTCCTCAAGTTTTTTTACACATTTTGCATTAAGACGTGTATCGACAATTACTTTTGGAATTACATCCAAAATTACGATGTAGTCTAAGATGGTGCTATCAGGTGGAGCAGCAGGAGGCGGAGTTGCGAAAGCATCAATCAGTTGATAAAATGAGCTTTTCACGAAGGTGTCCTTTTCTTTCTTCTTCCTACCTAGTCTGGGCCTCTTGGACATGGAACTTGACTCCCACTCCCCCATCTCCTTTTGGTTAATACCAGACCTTTCTTCATCAGCTATAACCTGTTCAGGTGACAAGTCATCTGGTATTCCCGTAAACCCCAACTCGCTTGGGTTGAATGCATGCTTTCCCATCGCGACAACCCCCTTAAACATGATGTCCAGTTTCTCTTCGAACTCCAACTCAATTCCGAACTGCTTATATTTTTTTGCTGTTGGCATGTCCTGTATCATTGTATGGAAGGAGAGGAGCTTAGTCACAAAACTAAAAAAATAAGAGTGTACAAAATGAGAGTGTAGTGAGTACCTCCATTTTCTCAACCCACCATTCATTAGGAGCATCAATTGTTTGTTTTACGGGATCCCAACCAAACCCGGTGGATTCACGTTTCAGCTCCTTCCAAATTTTCCACTCCTTCAATTGATTCCATTTGTTTTTGAATTTGAGCACGTCGTAATCCCTTCCTGTCAATTATTTGAACATTTTTACAATATTTTGCCAACCTTTCTTGTTGAAACACGTGGTTGGCCCATTACCGAGTTCAATTTCTGTAATATAGAGATTGCAAAAAATATTTGTAACTTTCTTATCCCACATAGATGACGGACCCCCTTCATTCGTCTTAGTCATGTTGGAACTATATGAAGGATTGACGGTTAAACAGAGCAACATAACATATAATTTTAATATTAATATTAAAGTATTGAGTAATGCTCACATATGTGATTGGCGACATTTACAAACATATCACATTGTTCATATGGATTTGCATGTCTAACACAAAAACATTCAATTATATATATGTTTCATATATGTACCTAGTGTATTCAGAAAATAATCACACCATATGAAACAAAATAATGCTTCACTAATTTGCAACACATCATGGCCATTATCTCCACATGCCAATGTACTCCTCAACATTCTTTCACCACCATCACAGAAAAAAACACAGATTATAAAGCTTGCACAACAATAAAGAGCAAGATCCAACATCATTACCAATAGGGGTGTAAATGAGCCGAACACGAGCGAGCCATGCTCAGCTCGTGTTTGCCTCGTTTATATTTCGAGCTCAAAAAGTGTGTTTGTGTTCTGCTCGTTTATATTTTGAGCTCAAAAAGTGTGTTCATGTTCGGCTTGTTTGCTTAACGAGTCGAACACGAGCTGTTCACGAACAAAGAGTTCTTTTAACACCCCTAATCATTTAGCCATTAGACAATAAGGGTTCCTTGTTGTCAATTAGATTTTTTTAAAATACTGCTTAATATATACTTTATATATATATATATATATATATATACTTGATGAGTAGTATTTCGAGCCAAAACGAGCTGAACACGAACGAACACATCTTAGTTCGTGTTCGGCTCGTTAACTTATTGAACAAAATTAACGAGTCGAACACGAGCTTCTTAACGAGTCGAATACGAGCTTCTTAACGAGTCGAACACGAGCTATTCGCGAACAACGAGCCATTTTGACAGCCCTAATTACCAATCCCAAACATGCCATAAAAGTAAGATTTCAAGAATTTTCATTAAAGCCTCACTGTTGAAGAAATAGTAGAGCTCCAGAAAGGAATATTTACGAGGAAGAAGCACCCTACGCTGTCAGAAGCAATAGCATTTGGACTAATCATATGTTTAAATTACTAAGCAATAATTTGGTGTTACCATATGCCATGCTTGCAATGTCATATGCATAATCTCCATTCCCGAGCATACAAGCGTACAGGCATGCCAAATTCTCAAATTCTCACACAGATATTGAGATTCATAATCTCCATTCCCAACCATACAAGGATACAGACGTCTTGAACATTGCCATCAAATGTCAGTGTTGGCTATGGAGAAGAAGGGATAGTAGAAAATGTTGTCGGTCCATTTTCTAGCACACATTATATAAGAACTGCAATCATTGCAATTACATACATACCATCCAATTCTTATATATTTACATGTGCAAAAACAAACGTTACTGTACTATATATGTTGCATGGGAGAAGTTCAATAATTTAACCCATCTCTCTCAGGGAAATAAAACGGCATTCATTCTTTTCTAAATAAAATGACATTCATTTTCTTCTAAAATGCAATTAAAAAAACTCTTCTCTTGTAAATTATTTTCCACTAGCAGAAGTTTTGCCCCCAAGAAATTGAAAAACAATAAACATCTGTAGAAAAGTCACAACCAATTCATTTTCACTTGGGACATAACTATGCTTGGCTTTCATGCTTCATTAATGGCAATAAATTGCTTGGAATATTAAAGCGAAGTTATTTTCCACTAGCAGCACCATAATTCCATCACCTCTAAAATATATTAAAGCTTTGTGACATCTAATATTTATACACATAAATATGAAACTTTAGATGCTAATTGGATATATTTAAAGGAATTGTGTGGTATACATGACAATTCCCCACAAAACTCCCAGTACAAATCAAATAGCAATGGTTGAAGCTTGCAGCTATAAATTCCTCTCGCGTAATGCTTAAATAAAAGTGATGCTCACTAACATACCATACAAATAGAGTAGGACAATATTTTCATCAACCGTTCAACCAAACTATCCAAAACCAAGAGGTATTTGCATGCATATAAGCCAATTCCTATATATTCGCATACCTGAAATTTTTTCTTAAAAACCCATTATACCACACAAATCTTTCATATAACAACAAAATTACCATCATCTGACCTTTAAAAAGAGAAATAAACTCATTTAAAACCTAAAGTTTCATATTTATGTGATGACTTTAACCATCACAGGCAACCATCTTCTCACAGGAAACATGTTTTTCAGAGCCTGCGAAATTTCAGACGAAGGATACCGGTAATATGAAGGATAAAAAATTTCTCTACAGTTAAATACGAAGAAATTGCACGAAGAAAATCTTGGAACACGAAGGATAAAAAATTTCTTCCCACTAATAGCATTTCCCAACGCATCCCACTAATAGCATTGCCCAACTCACCATAATTCCATCGCCCCTATACCATCACGGGCAACCACACACATATCATTTCTCTACAGGGAAGAAGAGCTGTGCAAAACCATAAGGCATAAGAGGGATACCTGTGAAATTTCACACAACTTTCGATCCACCACCTAACGACCTGTTCACCACCTAAAGGCCAAATGGGAAATGGGAGAGGGGAGGGGTGCACGGGATCGAGGTTCGAGAATAGGGGAGTTTGATCGCAGAGTTGGGGCAACGACGAAGACGGGATCGAGGGGCTGAGGAGTAATAAGTTGTGAGGAAACACGGAACGCGGGGTAAAGGGAGCGGCGAACGATCCTTCGTGTTATAACGTAAACCCTTATGCGCGTTACGAAAATGCACTAACCAAATGCTTCCTCGGCGTTACGAAAACGCCGAACGCATGGATAAGCTGCGCCAAACGGATCCTAAAGCACTATAGAGAGTCCTAGAAATTCAAGGACTTTTGTCATGTTCTTTGGCTCCAACCAATCATAATGGTGATAATTTTTGTTGCTTCATAGAAATGTCATGGACATTGTCTCCAAAATGAAAATGCAGTCAAACTGAGAAGAATACTTGGAATGCTTGGCCCACAGTTAATGTTCTCGAGGGTTTTGTAATGCAATGCAAATGTACAGTTCATGTACGATAGGAAATCATCATTGAAGGTGATCTCAAATCGGTCTAAGGGATGGAGGCTTGACTCATCAATTGAATGAAGGAAGCAAGGATTTCATCAATCCGAATGAATTTATTAGGAACTCGTAATGCTCGTAAGAGGTTTTGAATGCCATCTTTGTCCATCAGTTGTTTTATGATAGAAATTTTCTAAAGCTCTGGTCTTTACATTTTACATATCTACTTTTTGGCATATGAATGTTAGTCTCTTTGTTTTCTTTCTATCATATACTGTTTTTCTATCTTTTCCTCTTGTTTTAGTTGTGTATTATTCTTGTAAGTTCATTCTAATGGTTGTCGACATTGTGATGTTGAATTTCACATTTTTCAAGAAGTTTCATCCATTTTTGCTGTTTATTGTTAGGTGTGCGCTTCTGGTCATGGAAAGAATGGGGCTATTTGTGTGATGCAAAATTCGATTCGACCTGACTTGATAACTGAGGTAATTTGTTTATCTCTTTTCTTATGTATTTTTGAGATAATTGTACTGTTTTGATCATCCAGAAAAATAATGATTTTACCATTATATTTAACTTGGCTTAAGGTTTCTCTAATCCGTAATAACAAAAGATTAATTATTTTTATTATATAACATGTTAGAACCATAGATATACCATTTAAAATTAATTATCAAATTTTCTTTGTTATATTATTTTTTGATTTGATGCATATTTGAGCTTCCTCAAAAGTTTAATTGTTGGTTAAGCTGGTTAATATTGTTGGATTATAGTGAAAACTCTTACGAATAATTTTATATATTTAAAATGTTGAATTATCGTGTCTTTTTAAATAATTTGAGGCTATCCTTTAAAATTTATTATGCTTTGTACGAGACTCATGTTAGTGTGATTAATATTTGAGCAATCGATCATATCTTTCTAAATTTTGTTTGCATGAGCTTGCTATACAGATCATGTCAAGTAGGGCTTATAACTTTATCTAAAACTCATAGTTCTTAGACAATTGCTTGAATTTTAATTAATTTCAAAATGAAAATTCAACCAAAAATCAATAGGGTCACTTTTTTTTTGTCTGTGTATATCTCACATATTAATTAGGATGAGGAATTAAAAAATATAAATAATTTTAATATTAATAGGTTTGGCTCGAATCAAATTTAAAGACTACTGAACATTTATAAATTTCAACTGGAATGAATTTAAATTAAATAAATGAGGCTAACATTGTTAAAGTCGTCTTTTTGTTACTTCTATCATCAATTGTGATAGATAAATTTTGGAGGCCAGTAAAGGCGTTACACTACATTAGAGCAGTAGATTCTAGAAATTATGAAATGCAAACAGTTTCCATATCAGATGATGATGATGATGCTTGGAGCTAATCATATTTTGTATGATGTCAACATAATTTTTAGATTTGAGACTTGGAAGTTATGTCATGATGATGCATATGGAAATATAATTTCTTATCAAATAATTTTTCACAATTGAGTTTTTGATCGGTGATCATATTCTCTAGAGTTTTCATTTATAGGTTTTCAATTTTAATGGATGAGATATTGACTGATGCCTTTCAAATGTTATTTTTCTTAGCAATTATGAGCTATTTCATTCAAGTTACCTCCTAAAGAGTTGAAGTTATTATAGTTTCTATGCTTTAGTTTAGTTTAGTTTATTTATTTATTTATTTTTTCGCAAGCTTCGATTAGCTCCAAGAGACTTTACTTGATGATAAGGACTGTGGTTCAAGTATTCTACTCAAGGTAGTATTTATTCTTGCACACGAAGGAGACTTGAATATGGGGTATAACTAACTCAAGTTGACTTGTGATCTATTTGGATCCAACTCGATGAATGACTCATGAGGTTAGCCTGAGTTTGTCACACCCCAACGGGCCCACCTTTAAGTGTTGGCTGAGGTGTGATAAAGGCAGACAATTTAGCTAGACTAAATTCTCATCAATACTCCTGACTTGCAGAATCAGGACCTAGAGGGATGAAGTTGTCTAACTAAAGCGTCACAAACAATGCGTTGCGTTTCATAATTTTTTTATATTCATACTTGGAAGAGTAGAAAATTATAACATCAAAACATGTAAGCTATACAAAGCTACTAAATCCAATGTAAATAAAATGCTTACCCAAAACTATACAGTGCAATACTGTACAGATCACACTCGAGTACTTGCCCTGATATTTCTTGCACCTATCTGGAAGATAATAACATGGAGTGAGTAACAACCAACTTAGAGAAATTATTAATGTTGAAATAAAATTTTATACATAGAAAAGAAACGTGCATCCCTATATGACTGTTCATTTCCGCACAAAGCATGATATGCTAGAATCATATAAACTTTAAAATAAAAGCAGATAATGTAGAAATCAAGACTACTGTGTAAACATGTATTGTCATATGCATAAAGTCATTAGTATAATCAAAAGCATGTTCATAAGTTGTTTATCGTATGTAATCAACCTAATATTATTTCATTAAGTGTCATTTCATATTATTGTCTTTTCTAAAATGTATAAGCATTAACTATTTTCATGTTTTGTTATCATGGGTCGACAGTCAATAGTCCCGCTGATTCCAATGGTTCTCTACGTTCTGTCACCAACTGTTAAAAACAGTTTAAGAATTTTGTCGCTGTCTGAACACCAGGAGTTGAGAATACCCCATCTCCCTGCATAGCATACTTGGAAGCACTCATGTAATAATCTACTCATAACATTTCTTATGATATTTCTTAAAGTATAATACTTGTAACAAACATTCATAGGTGTTTCATAAAACATAATTCTTGTAATTAAACATTTCATATATCACAGACATGAATCATAACAAAATGAATACCTGCAAGCAATTAATTTTATATGCATGTTTATATGTATCAAAAAATAACATAACATCATATGTATCATAAGAAAAGTTAACTTAGATTCATACATTCCAAGCAGGTATTTATATATAATATGCAAGAAATCTAAATGCAATTATGTCGAATACATAATCACATAAAACCTACAGAAGGTTATTTTTTTAAATTAACACAAGATTATTTTATCTGATTTGACGGAGTAGCCTTAACGAGGAGTTTTCTCATGCTCGTGTCGAGCTCGCCGTTTCTTATAAACAATATGGGAATTCATAAGCTTTGTAGGAATTTATGAAATCCTAGCTCGTCTCTTTATTTAACCCAAAACCTGACTTATTTGCTAGAACTGACGTCAAACAAGTTTCTCGACACAAGCCCTTCCCTTTCAAAACTGTTTATTTTTCTCACCAACTCTTCTTAATGCCTCAAAGCTCCCTTCATCTTCATTGATTTTGTGCTTAAGCCTTTACAGAACATTGTAGACCTCTTTTAACACTTTCGACATAAGTTCAACACCTCTGACAACTACAATAACTAAAAAAGTGTATAAAATTGAGACAAACGTTAAATGGAAAGTGTAAAGAAGCAAAATGAAAGTCTCAAATAGCGTGAAAGAAGGATTCATACCATTTGATTTAATTCTCAAAGTTTTAAATGTCACGACTCGACCCGATGCTTAGAATTAACTAAGGCGAGAACTGTGGTCCGACGCTATTAACTATTCATTTTACTTTCTACAAATTTTTTCAGAGACTTTCAATATATAAAATAGCCACTATTCACAAGGTGCAATAAAATTTAACATCAAGAAATAACAACATAATCTAAAAACCAAATCTCAAACCATTAATTTACAATATATGAAGGAAACAGTAAAAAAGAACTACAAACACAACATAGTAGTACCTATCAGCTGCAGTCCTCTTCCTGTAAACTAAAGCTCTCATACCAGACAAATTAATCTAAAGTTTTTCTTTTTATGAAGAAAATATTAATTTCAAATAAAGTTTTGACTTAGTGAGTAGTTATAATCTTTGTATGAATTAAATTTTGTTGCTTATGCTATGCATGTAGCCGATCCCATGTAGTGGGATTAAGGCTTTGTTGTTGTTGTTGTTGCTTATGCTATGCATGAATGACAAAAAAAAAAAAAAGCAGCTCAGTACTTTATAAAACATTGAATTTTCACTTTAATTATTTCTTTTTCCATTTCACTTTATGTGTTTACCATTTTAACATCATTAATAATCTTAACAGGATTACCGTCATGCCCGAAAGTATTCTAAAAATGTGCGCGAAAATACCATAAAAATGTATCTATCCTCAAATGTACCCGAAGTTACTTACCCTCATGTTATACTCGAAGTTTCCCTTAAATTGTACCCAACGGTACACCTTTAACGTGCACGAGTACATCGCAACATCTGCTAGTATCATCTGGGGTAATCTTGTATGACTTAATCCTTAACATGTCATATCAATTAAGATTCTTTAAAATGTACCTTCATAGGTAAGTTATTTTTCTTCTATCTCTTATGTCATTTCAGATATTCAATATGCAATGTATAAGTGGAACAATTACTTTGAACAATTTAATAAAATAATTATTCATTTACTAAAATATTAATTTAATGCATAAAAAAATAATCACTCACCTTTGTTTTGAAAAGACTTCTAAAAAAATTCAACCTTTCCCTTCACGTCATAGCACCTAAACTAATTAAATGTGCATATAATTATTAGAATTTCATTCTAAAAGAAAAAACTTAAATATTTAAATATATAGGAATGATTAAAAAAGCACTAACCTTTATGAGTTTAAGATTCTTAGCTTTCCTCAAAATTCAAGAATTTAGTAGCCTTCTATACTCTTGCTGATTGCATAAAATTTAATAACATTAATTTAAATAATTATATTATTTATTCTAATAACAATATAACTTTAATATTTACCTTGTAAGTTGCTTAGATTGATCTCCCCTCACTTGCACACTCCAATTTCTCATTCGATTATGAATTCACTATTTGTTAGAGCTCTAAATGTCAAATAAAACTTCTCATTAATATTATTATTAAACACACCCACATATTTTTAACACATATTTAATTGTTCATAAAAAAATTATTAATTATTTTAAAATTTTAAATTTTACCTTGTAAGGTTTTCGGCTTTTCCTCTGCCCTAAGCACACGAGGTTTCGATTGGCCTTCTCCCTTGGACAGAGCCGACAATCTTCCCCTTCAGCCTATACTCAACTGCGCTAGCTCCCTCCTTCGATCCTGATTGGTCTCTCCCAACAGAGCACACAAGGCTTGTTGCTCCTCCTTCGCACGACTCAACAACCCTAACAATCGCACGCAAAACTCACGGTTTCAACTCTTTTCTTCCTTCTCTCCCGAAGGCGAAGCATTGTCGGTTGTGGCCCGTTCCAGTAAACACTTGATGCCACCACCTCCTTCTCTTCCTCTGCTTGCACGTGAACATGGCTTACTCGCCTCCCTCCTTTTCTTCTTCTTCTTCCTACGACTTCTCCGCTCAACTGGGGCACCACAAAGACATAGCATGCTCCCTTCCTCTTCTTTCTTCTTTCAATCGGTTAAGACACGCACAAGAATTCCTCTCTCTCTCTCTCTCTCTCTCTCTCTCGCTCGCTCGGTCATTCCATGGTTTGAACGAAGAGACGATCAAAGGAAAGCAATAAAGGCTTAAGTCATACATGATTACTCCCAGATGATACTGACAGGGGATACAACGTACTCGTGCACTTTAAAGGAAGTGGTAAAAGTGTATTTTCAGATGCAATTTGAGGGTACATTTCAAGTATATTTTGAGCGTGCATTCGTATACAACTTTTGGGTGTCTTCAGACACATTTTTAAGGATATCTTTGGGTATGATGGTAATTCTGTTATGACTATTAATGATGTTAAAATAGAAAATACTTAAAGTGAAACAAGAAGAAATAAAATTAAAGTGAAAGTTCAAGGTTTAATAAAGTGTTAGCTACATTTCAATTTGGTCATTTATGCATAGGATAAACGACATAATTTAATGCATATAGAGATTATAATTATTCACTAAGTCAAACTTACAGTTGAAATTAAAGTTTTATTTTAGGAGAAGAAAACCTTTAAGTTGATATGTCTGGTATGAGAGATTTGATTTACAAGAAAATGACTGTAGTTGATAGATACTAGTGATGTTGTGTTTGTAGTTTCTATTTATTGTTTCCTTCATATATTGTTTAGTATTGGTTTTAGTTGTGATTTTCAGATTATGTTGTTTCTTGATTTTATTGCATTTTGTGGATTGTTAGCTTTTTTATATATTGAAATTCTCTAAAAATTTATGGAAAGTAAAATGAAATGTTAATATTGTCTGACCAGAGTTCCGACCTTAGTTAATTTTAAACAGTGGGTCGGGTGTGACATGAGATGCTGCCTACAAAAGTTTTATGCGCCTGGTTCGCACGACTTTGCTACACTGCACAGGTTGCATACCCCAAGGGAAGAAGATTACAGAAGAGGTGATGAGAAAGTGCAGAACTCTACAACTTTCTTATATTCCACTCGTCCCTTTGCCACAGTGAAGGATTACAAATCCTTTCTGCCATGTGAGAATCTTTCCAGGTGAGTGAGTGAAGAGAGATAGAGGAATGGGAGTGCGGTATTTAAGTAAAATCACAAAATATCATAGCTTTTGGATCTCATCCAACTGCTGCATGTGCTCGAAAGTGTCGTAAGTTCAGCCATGAAAAGTAAAGAGGTCGGATTAGCGAGGAAATGAAGGTTTAATTAATATGATTTTACTCGTAACTTTAGAATTTTATAACTCCTAATCCAAACATAATTAATATATAATGCTATACATGAATTGATCGATTTCATGTATAAAATTTTATAAAAATAATTTGGTTAAATTTTTGGGGATACGAAATTTGGGTACTTTTAAAATTTGTCGAATTTTTATTGGTATCTCAGGTTTGGGTGTTATCGCTCTACCCTCTACCCTTTTTATCTTTTCCGACTTTGAAGAGGAATAATTTTGTGTCATTTCTTCTTTTTGCCATGTGGCTTCTTTTTCAGGCCTGTGCTTCCACTTGATCTTGACAAAGGGAATTTGTTAGCTTCTTAGCATCAATTTTTAAAATGCTTTCAGGCTCTTCAACATATGTTTGATTTTTCTATACTTCAATATCTTCATGTGAAATCATTCATTCTGAGTTTGAAACCCATTTTGTTAGCATTAAAATGTGAAATGCATCATGAATATCTCATATATTCGCTGGTAATGCTAATCTATAAGCAACATAGCCAATCCTTTCTATAATTTCAAAAAGGTGGACTCAATTTGTTTCCCTTACGATATCTGGTTGTACCTTTCATTGGCCTCACTTTCAAAAATAAAATACAAAATCTCTGATTTAAAATTCTTATGTTTTGTGCTTTATATCGTAATATTTCTGTTGTTGATCCTGAACGATTTTCAATCTGTCTTTGATTAATCTAATTTTCTTTGTAGCTTCATCAACTAAATTAAGACATAGCATTTGACATTCACCTACTTCATCCCAATTTAATGGAGTTCTGCATTTTCTGCCATATAGTGCTTTATAAGGAGCCAATTTGAAATTAGATTGATAACTGTTGTTGTAGATTAACTCCATCATTAGAATGTGATTTTCCCAACTGCCTCCGAAGTTGAGAATTCAAAGCCGAGCCAATTTGAAATTGGATTGATAATTATTATTGTAGATTAACTCCATCATTAGAATGTGATTTTCCCAGCTGCCTCTAAAGTTGAGAATTCAAAGCCGCAACAAATCATTCAATACATGAATTGTCCTTTCCGATTGTCCATCGGTTTGTGAATGAAATTCTGTGCTAAAATGTAACTGTGTATCCAAACCTTGCTGAATGCATTTCCATAACCTGGACATGAATCTTTTGTCCCTTTGAGAAATGATGACTTTTGGAATTTTATGTAATCTAATAATTTTTTTACATACAATCTGACCAACTTTTCAACTAAAAATGTCTGTTTAATTAGCAAAATGTGAGCTGACTTTGTTAATATGTTAATAATAACCCAAATATTGTCGTGGACTTGTCTGGATTGAGGAAATCTCATAGCAAAATCCATAACAATTTCCTCCTATTTCCATTCAAATATAGGCAATGATTGAAGCAATCAGCTGGGTTTCTGATGCCAATCCTTTACAATCTGACAAGACTAACTTTGAGATATATATCGAGCAACATCTTTTTTCATACCTGGCCACTGGAATACAAATTTTAAATCATTATACATTTTTATGCTGCCTGAATGAATTGTGTAGTTTGAATGATAAGCTTCATGCATAATTTTCTGTCTTAAATCAGAGTCAAACAATACCCATAACTGCAGTTTTTTTATAATTACACCATCTTTATTAACTGTCATATCAGTCTTTTTTCCTGATTGAATTTAAAAAATTTCGGATATTCGTTGCTAATTCTCTGAGCTGCCTTAATAATTCTATCTATCAAAGTTGATTGCAATGTCAATTGATATAAATATCCCATATTACTTTGTATTCTAACTTCCAAAATCAAGACATCAATTTCTTTAATCAACTATGACTTATGTGATAATCCAACTTGCACTGTCTGTGAATTTACGACTCAAAGTATCAACAACAACATTTGCTCAGAACATTATTGTATGTCCAAGTCATAGTCTTTGATTAGTTCTAACCATCTTTCTTGCCTCAATTTCAGCTATTTGTGTGAAAATGTAGTTCGGACTCTGATGATCAATAAACTTCACATTTCACGCTGTCTATGTAATGTTGCAAACTCTTAAAAGCAAACACTACAACAACGAGGCGTAACTAAAAATCTGGAATTTTTCTGTACCTGATGGAATAGTTGAAATTGAAGTGGTCAAATATTTTTTGAACTTTTGAAAACTGTGCTCATTTTCTGCATTCCACTGAAACTGAATGTCTTTCTTCATCAATTTTGAATAAAGGCATAACTATATGTGAAAATCCTTTTACGAACCTCTTGTAATATTCAACCAATCTATGGAAACTGTGTACCTCAGTATTATTTTTTGGAGTAGATCATTTTTACAATTGCTTTCACATTCTAAGAATCAATTGAGATTCCTTGTTCATTGATAATGTGTCACAAAAATACAATATTTCACAAGTAAAGCTTACATTTCAAAAATTTTACATTCATTTGATTCTGCCTCAACAGCTCCAAAACTATCCTCGGATGCTTGGCATAATCCTCATCAATTCTTGAATAAATTAGAATATCGTCAAAAAAATAATAACAAATTGATTCACATAAGGTTTGAAAATTCAATTCATTAAGTCCATAAATATAGCAGGAGCATTGGTTAAGCAAAAATACATAACTAAGAATTCATAATGATCATATATAAACCAAAAGCTGTCTTAGTTATATATTTCTTTTTGACTATGACCTGATGATATCCCGATAGGGCTGTAAACGAGCCGAGCTTGAGCGAGCTTGCGGCTGGGGCTGTAAGGGAGCCGAGCTTGAGCGAGCTCGTGTTCGGCTCGTTCGAAATAGCTCGTGTTCGAAATCGTCTCGTGAACAGTGTGTTCGTGTTCGACTCGATTTAAATATTCGTGTTCGTGTTCGACTCGTGTTCGGCTCGAAATTGGCTCGTTAAACTAAAATTAAGGAAAATAAATGTTAAGTGTGGGATTCGAGCCTGGGTCAAACCTATACAAAAGAAGACACTAACCACATTGTCACATGAGATGTTATGAGTTAAACTTAGACATAAATATATATAATATATTATTATATAAATAATATATGTAATATATTGTTATATAAGAAGTTATATATATATTTTTTTTCGAGCCATTTCGAGCCGAACTCGAGCGAACAAACTGTTGTTCGTGTTTGGCTCGTTTTTAACGAACGAGCCGAACACGAGCTGCTTAACGAGCCGAACACGAGCTGTTCACGAACAACGAGCCAAATTGACAACCCTATATCCCGATCTCAAATTAATTCTGGAAAATACAATAACACATTCTAATTGATCAAATAGATCATCGATGCTAAGTAAATGATACTTGTTCTTGATTGTTACTTTGTTCAAACTTATATGATTAATGTATATAACCACATAAATCCATCCTTCTTATTGGCAAATAATATTGGAGCACTTCATGATAACTTTTTCAGCCTGATAAAAACTTTATCTATCAGTTCCTGTATTTGACAGTTTACCTGCTATAATTCCTTCGAAGCTATCTTATACGAAGATTTCAAAAATGCAGATGTTCCCAGTTGTACGTTAGTTTCAAATTGAACTTCTCGTTCTGGTGGTAACCCTAGCAATTCTTTAAAAAATATATCAAAAAATTCTTCAACGATTGAAATGCTTTTCAATTCCTGTATATCTTTATTCAACACTTCTAATTTGACCAGAAATACTAGTTCTTAACTCGCAAATACTTACCAAATTTCACTGCACTAATTAGGGACAATTTTGCATTTTGATCACATACGATATATAATGAATTTTCACCTGGCAGTTTGAGTTTTACTCACCTTTTACAATATCTAATTGTAGCAAAAATGAATTACCAATCAATCCATCCCCAGTATGACATCAAAAGTCTAAATTGGTATGATAATTAATTTTACTGATTATTAGTATGTACAACTCATTTTTAGTTTACATAAAAACCACTTCCCGAATGCATGAGAACACACAAAACTGAGGTATAATGTATAATATCAACATGTAAACTAGCAACAAACTTATCAGATATAAAGAAATGCAACGCACCTGATCGAATAAAATAGGGCCAGACTGATCTTGAATCAGAAGCGTACCTGTAACTACTTCAGATTCTTTTGCTTCTTGAGGCGTAATTGTAAAATTCGGGTTTTTACTGGTTGCTCAATTTTGCGTTCTGAAGTTGAACCCTTTGCTTTAGTAGAAGGCTTTCCTAAAAATTGAGATTTGTTGTGCTGACTGTATTCCACAAATTTCCTAGGTTGTCCCTATCCTTGAATTGTTAGTGGTTAGGTGTCTCTTTTCTTTTGTTGCAGAGAATTCATTTGAATATTCACTGGTTGTTCATATTAGCACTTTCCTGAATCAATCAAATACTACCACAAATGTCTTTTAACACACTTTTCACAAATGGTCTTTTCTACGTGAGACTGCCTCTGCTTATTTTCTGGTTTAATTTTATTTCTTTTAAAGTATTCTCCTTTGCCAAAATCCTTTCGTTTGTTTATTTGTGGTTGCCATTGCTGATTGCCAAAGTTAATTCATTTTCTATTCTTCCGAATCTTTCAACTAACACGTCGAAATCACTTATGCAAACGACACCAATGTCAACTTCAATTGATTTCTAAAACCATGTAGAAATTTGTAACATTTTTTCTCTTTGATACTGACATAGTGAGGTGCATATCTGGAAAGAGAAGTGAATTCTGTTTCGTAGTGCGTAACTTTCTTGGACCCCTGAGTCAAATTGAAGAATGACTTGCAACGCTAATCTGGCTGATGGTGAAATAAATCAATCTTTGAAGACGTTAACAAACTCATCCCACTGAATCTGTGGATGAGGTTTCAGCTAAAATTTTTCTCTATGTTTACACCTGCCAACATCTCTTTGCTTCACCTTCTAGCTTGAAAGTAGCTAACTCCACTTTTTTTGTTTTTCGAACAAATCATACAATCCAAAATTTTTTCGATCTCCAATAACTGTAGAGTCACTAGCACCCTTGAATGCATGTGGCTTGAAAGATTGAAATATCTTCAAGTTTTGATCAATTTCTTCCCCAATATCAAATCTGGGCCTTGTACTAGTGGATGATGTTTTGATAACATCTAGTTTTTCGACCACTTGTGATATCAATTGCACTATGCTCTGTAACTCAGTAGCTCTGGTGTTCTCTTTTGTGTGGTTCTGCTTTTCATTTTTTCAAAATTTTTTTAGTTCTTGCTCTGCATTATGTAGTTTTTTATTCTTCTTCAGACATGTTTATTTGTATTGAGGACAATTATTATTCAAATGTAATTTGTCATATAATAATTTTATCGTGCATGCATGATACTTTACGTCGTATGGGTTCCTACCCTAAATTCATCAACCTGCAACAATGTATAAATCAATTTATATTTGATCTCTTACTTCTAATTCCAAGGCGCTTCAATCATTCTTTTCACCCAATAATCATGTTTTGATCACTTTCTGTCACACCTCAACTGACCCCTCTATAAGGTTCGGCTGAGGTGCGACAGAAACGGATAATTTGACTAGACTAATTTTTTATCATTAATCATCCTGACTTGTAGAATCATGATTTAGTGAGTGATGAACCACTCTAACTAAATCGTTGTAAATTATGTAAACAATGCATTACATTTCACAATTCTTTCATATTCATGCTTGTCGGTCAACTTATTTTTCTTTTCGATTAGATTGATTTAGATTTATTTGAAAAATATGATATATGAAAATAATTTTTGAGATTTAATTTAAATATAAAAGATATATAGTTTGGGTTTTGAAAGTAGTGTGTTTTAGTTTTTGAAAAATGAGACCAAATGGATCTCATTAGTCTGATAGTTTGCA
>NW_018164565.1:2090015-2090255 GCF_001263595.1 Phalaenopsis equestris | reverse complement strand
GGGCGGAGGCGGGGCGAGCAGGTGTGCGGGGTTGAGCGGAGCAGGCGTCGAACGTCTACGGTCAAGTGCGAGCCGGAGGCGTCTCTCTCTCTCGAGCGAGAGGATGAAGGAAACAGGATCGAGCGGGAGACGGAGAAGCAAGCCAGACGTGGGAAGAGTAGCGGAGGAGCGGAGGATTTCGTTCGAGAGAGAGCTTAAAGGCGGTGGAAGAAGGCTTTTTTTTAGAATTCGAGCGGGGTT
>NW_018164565.1:2089451-2089915 GCF_001263595.1 Phalaenopsis equestris | reverse complement strand
TTAAGGGTGATGACAATCTTACTCTAATAATAAGTTATATCTACACATAGAAATTTTTTCTTAGTCATTCCCACATGTAGACATATAGGGAGGAGGCCAACCTCATCTTTTTGGAGTCATTTACGAATATCGACAAACTCATGGTCGAAATAATCACAAAGTTCAAAACCATGATTTCATATAAACAATTAGGTTTTGTATGTCTGAAAAATGTTAATGGTAGCAAAGATCGGTCGGGCATCTTCTTTGGCCGACTACCCTAGCTGACCGACTGACCACCTCGCTAAATCGACCGAACAACGAAAAGATGCAAGATATATGAAAAAGATGCCAATGAGGATAATTTTAACTTGTAACTCCCAAAAACATAATGAATTTTAACTTTACGTAATTTTCTAGATCCCTTATAATTTATAAATTGAAGGATCTTTTTAATGTTCGGGGGTGCATGGATGCATCACTCT
>NW_018164565.1:2089059-2089351 GCF_001263595.1 Phalaenopsis equestris | reverse complement strand
ATATGAAATGTTATACGGGTGAAGTGCCAAAAGAATGTTAGATAAGGGTCTGTTTGGGGCAGCTTGTGCGTTTCAGGATAAACTGTTTATCCTGAAATGCAGCCCGCGGGCCCTGCAGGAGTAGACCCGCGACTAAGTTTAGTATAAAAACTCAAACTCAAATTTCAGATAGGAACTCAAATTTCAGATAGCTGAGTCGCTTCTCCCGATGCCCTAGTAGCCGAAATCCGTAACCCTGCTCCTGCTCCCTCGCGTTCGCTCCGCCCGCCGCCTCACCCCCCCGCGCACGCCC
>NW_018164565.1:2071411-2088896 GCF_001263595.1 Phalaenopsis equestris | reverse complement strand
TGCTGAGAAGTTATGGCAGGTAAGTCTTCCAACCTAATCTCCTTGTCTCTGCGTGCTTCGTCCCTCAATGGCAGACCTGCTCTGCTTATGGACGAGGTTACCATTGATGCCCTAACCGCTCATTTTTGGTTCACTCTGATTGGTAAGTTCTTTTTTTCAGAGACCTTCCCTTGTTGATATTTGTAAATTTTTCTTGGCCGTAAAGATAGTTGATAGCTTCTCTGTTGGCTGATGATCCTAAAAGCCCTCATCCTGTAGCTTAAATTATTCAATAGTCAAATAATGTGGCTGGTACTGCTTTGGTTGTGGAAAATTTTGGGAAGACTGAAAAGCAAAGTGCCCTTATGCCCTCAACTTGTGGTAATAAGTTTATTCCTTCTGCTTCTGCTCCTAATATTTATCCTTCAGATCAAAATAGTGTGGATTTGACCTTCTCGGATAAAGAGGAAGGGGAATTGGTGCCTTCTTCTTCTAATATGCACCAAAACAAACTTATTTCTATTCGCACTTCCGATTCTTATTTGGTAGATGTTGATGGATTTTGTGTTGTTTCCAAGAAGAAGGGAAGAAATAGCAAGTCTAATACGCTAACCCTTTTGAGGGTTACTCATCAATCTGCTAACTCTCTTTCTATCTCTTTTTAATGTTTAAAGTTCTTTATTGGAACATCAGGAGTATTGGTGCTAATGCCTCCCAAGAGCGAGTTAAAAATTTATTTAGGATGTATGGCTTTTCTGTGGTTGCTATTTCTGAACCTATGGCTGCTAGTTGTAATTTGCAAAGAATGACTTCACTTTTGGGTTTTAATTATGCTTATGCAAACTGCTCTAACAAACTTTGGCTTTTTTGGCAGGATCAGATCCATGTTGAGATTTTAGGGGATCATCAACAGGTTATTCACACTACAATCGTCTCAGCTGATTCTATCTTATTTTGCTCTTTTATTTATGCTAGTTATTGTCGTTGTACTCAGCTTCATTTAAGGCGAACTCTGTGGGATATCTCTGTTAATCTTAATGGTCCCTAGTGCATTGTGGGTGATTTCAACTGCATTTCATCCCCTTCTGAAAGACGTGCTCGTAATGTTGCTTCTATTCGTTTGATGGAGGACTTTAATGATGTTATCCTTGATTGTAACCTTGCTGACATTGGTTTTACTGATTTGTCCTGTACTTGGTCAAATAAAAGGTTATGGGAAAGGGTTGACCGATTCCTTTTTAACAACCATTGGGTTAATAACATTTTGGCCACTCACATTGAACATCTCAATAGGTCTCAATATGATCACTCGCCGTTGTTCTTTCGTTAGGTCATTCATTCGCATTGTTCTTTCGTTAGGTCATTCATTCGCATTGTTCTTTCGTTAGGTCATTCATTCGCATTGTTCTTTCGTTAGGTCATTCATTCGCATTGCTTTCATTTCCAAAGTATGTGGTTTCACTTTCCGAACTTTCTTAATCTTGTTGTTGAGAACTGGAATGCTCCTCTTGTTCCTTCTAATGATATTGGTGGTTTTCTGAGATTATTGTCTAAATTGAAGCGCCTTAGCAATTTTTAAATTGGTAGAATAGAAATCATTTCAAAAATTTGTTCGTCAATATTCGTGATGTTGAATCTCTGCTCATTAATCTTGAAGATAATGAAGTGAACTTTCTTAGCTTTGTTTCGAGGTTGGATTTAAATGAGGCTAAACTTAAGCTTTCCCAACTTCAGCACATGGAAGAGGTCTACTGGAAAGAAAAAGCGGCGCTTAAATTTTTACAAGAAGGCGATAAGAACACTAAATATTTTCACGCAATTATCATCAAAAAAAAAATTGTGATCGTATTTTAAAAATTAATTATGGTAATTATGTCCTTTCTATGGAATGTCTTATAGCTAATTCAGCTATTAACTACTTTTTCTACTTTGTTCAATACAACTACTTCGGATTTGACGCAAGTTTTGTACCATGTCATTCCTAGTTCTGCTAATGAGGATCAAAATATGTCTCTTTGTAAATGCCCTGATATTGAGGAAATTTCGATAGTGATGCAATCTATGAATCCGAAATCTATTGCAGGTCCGGATGGTTTCAATACTACCTTTTTCCAAAAGTATGGAGTGTAATTAAAATTGATGTTTGTAATGTTGTTTTTGCTTTTCTTCAAGGTCAGTCGTATCTTAAGTTTTTTACCAGCTCTTATATAGTCTTAAGTCCTAAATCTCATTTTCCGCTTAGATGGGAGGACTTTCTTTTTATTAGCATATAAAATTTCCTTAATGAATTAATTTCTAAAATATTGTCTAAGCGTTTCAGAAGTATCCTCCCTTTTTTTATTTTCGAAAATCAAACAGGATATGTTAAAGCTCGTGGCATTATGGATAATTTCTTACTTGCCCAAGAGCTTGTCCATGACTTGCATCTGAAATCTCGTGGGCATAATTTGATTCTCAAGTTAGATATCTCTAAAGCTTATGACATCAGTTAGAACTTTATTTATCAGGTCTTGAGATTGTTTGGTTTTATTGACAGGTTTATAGCCCTTATAGCTAACTCTATTAACAATTGTTGGTTTTCTATCCTCATTAATGGTAAGTCTTGTGGTGTCTTTAACTCTATTAAAGATTTGCGACATGGTGACCATTATCACCCGGTCTGTTCATTATTGCCGCTCAATATCTATCAAGGTCCCTTAATTCTCTCAATGTGAATCACAACAATTGTCATTTTAGAACCAAATGTGATATGGTCATATCTCATTTGGCATTTGTCGATGACATCATCTTTTCTAATGGCTTTATCACGTCTTTTAAACTCATTTATTAAAATATTGTTAAATAACTTTGAAAGTTTAAGTGGTCTTCATTTCAATCTTAATAAAAGTTGTTATATTTTAGGGAAAGGTGTGAGAGTGAAATGGGTGGCGAAGGCTTTCATTACATGGGGTTTAGGTAAATATGACATCTTTTTTGGCAGACAATTGGCTTGGGTGTGGCTCTCTAGACTTTGTACTTAATTCTCATTCTACTTCCTCTTGGAAGGTTCATCAATTTTTCAATTGCGGGGTGTAGAACGTCTAATTACTTCCGGAGTTCATTCTCCCACGCTTAGTTGATATGATCTGCCAACTTAAAATATTTGAGGATTTGAATAATAAAATATTATTTTCTACTTCGTCTAATGGTTGCTTTTCCCTTAAAGAAGTCTGGAATCAGTGTTGTACTGAGAAAGAGAGAAATAATAACTTTTTTCCCCTTTTGGGGCATTACCATTTATCCATTCTATTCTATTTTATCTTGGAAGATCTTACATAATTTCTTACTTGCGGATTGTAAACTTCAATATCATGGTACTTCTATAGCCCTAAATGGCATTGTATCTCTAACATGAAGGTTGTTTAGCACCTTTTTGTTCAAAGTTGCATTTCTACTTTCATTTGGAATTGGATGGATTCGATCTTCAATAAAAATTGCTTTCAACCTAATGTCTCTCTAAATGGAGCTTATAAGCAATTGGTTTTCCTTTACTCCCAAGACTTCTAGAAATCATATTATACATTTGTTTTTCCTCTTATTTTGTGGTTCATATCGAATGCTAGGAATAACTCGAAGCATCGAAGTACTAATATGAATCAATCTTATATCATTTTAAATACTTCTCATAAAATTCACTTCTTGATTAAAGCCAGTTTAATCGGTTCTAAAAGTTTTAAAGGCTTTCGGCATGCTCTTTCTGCTTTTAGTCTTCAAGATTTGGAGCCTTTCGACCCTTACTTTGTTAAGGTAAATTAGTTTGCTCCTCAGTTGGGGTGGGTAAAATCCAGTACGGATGGCTCGGTGGCTAATAGATCTGGCAGCTTTGGTGGAATCTTGGGAGACCATAAGGGTAAATTTTAACTACATTTGCTAGTCCGATTAATAATTCCTCATTTATCAATATTGAGTTATTTGCGCTGAAAGAGAGCTTGATTTCAGCTATTTCTCTTAATTTAAGTTGGTAGTGCAACTTTGTTTAAATTTTGATATGAATGTTACTGTCAATTGTTCTTTGAGTTTCCAATTATGAGTCATCATTATAGCTCGGCCTAAATCATATTCATTAACCTTCATTATTCAGTAGGATGCCCACTTTCTTCTTTAGAGGAAATTTTATGGATGAGTTTTAATTATGTTATTGTATGTTTTTTTATTGCACTGCATGTATTATTTATGTTATCGTTATTTTTATGAAATTAAGTTCAATCACTTATAAAGTTTATGTTTATAGGATATTAGTGTGTTGTCAAATTTTAATTGATTTATTAATAAAGCACAACTAAGATTTATAAAACCCAACATTTTTCTCTACCCCTTGGTCATTTTCAAAATTGAATCATGTTCAGATCATCAATGCTCCAACTTTAGTTGTCTATGTATCGAGACATTCCCGCACGTGTGCGCGCATAAACACATACACATGTTAGGGAAATCACACAGTAGAGTGAAAATTTAACGTATGAGTGTGAAGTAAAGATTCAACACTGATAGATAAAAGACTAGTCGTGAAAGGAGAAACCAACATTATTTTACCTGGGAAATTCAAAAGGCAAGAAACAACATTTAAGTTAGAGAGAGTAATACTCTTCTCTACGAGTGGAGAATGTGAGATTGCAAGGTAAAGATTAGACAACAATTGTCCGAGAATAATAATTGAGCCATAGAAGTTGTTGGATGCGGTTGACAATGATCTTGGGCTATCAGTGATGATCATTCAAGGTCAACGACAATCTCTAAAGGTCCAAGGTGACCTCTCGTGGTTTGAGACAATCTATAATGGTGGACAACGTTCTCTTACAGTTGACTGCTATCTTTGGTGCTCGAGGGTGACATGTGGTGGTGACTTTTCCTCCTCAACCCAAATGAATAAATAAGGGCCTATTTATATTTTTTTAGAGTTGTTTTTTGGCCATTTTGGCCTAACCTCTCAAACCAGTTCATCGAACAGTTCATGATAATTTGTGTCATAGATTATTTTCTAGCATTTAAATGTCTTACTAACCTCATAAGTGAATAATATTGGGCTATTTAGATTTCTCTCATCGAGAAGCCAGATTGGATAATATATATGCCAAATTTGAAGTCTGTTTAGTCATCCAACTAGTATTCCAAAGTTTTTAATTGTGCTTCAAGTACTTGATATGGGCTTGATGGAATTTGGTTTTTTAAATCTTTTTTTTTTCCTACACACATGCAAACACACACACCCACAAATGCAAGACCTTAAATCTAGATCTCTTGATTGAAAGACAAAGCTCTCAACCACCAGACAAATGTGACATATAAATTCGAGTTGAATCACTTTCAATGTCATTGGGTTTGTCTTATCGAGTTGCTCTGTTTGAATGTAAATATGTTTAACTGCATCGGGATTCGTGCCTTGTGATAAAAATTTTTTAATGGCATGTCAATATTTATTATTTTTATTTTTTTTCATAAATTGCTAACCACACATCCATTCCAACAAAACTTGCCACTATTAATTATCAAGTAATCTAAAATCCTAAGATGTCCCCATACTTTCCAAACATAGGACCAAACAGCCTTCCTAATACCATAAACTCACTAAAATTAGGTTAACCCCAAGATAGAAATCAAAATTAATTTTTTAGGATTTACTAAACTAAAAATAGGTCAGCTGCTGGACTACATTCTTAGAACTATCTTATCAAAACTAATAAATTTCTTGGAAAACAAATAGGATAATCTTAGCAAAATTAGGTCAATTTTGGAGGCTGAAATAAAAATATTTTTATCTTATTGAAATTAAGCTAATTCTATAAATATTTCTTTAAACTCAAGTATTGTTTGGTTGGTTGAAAAAGTAATTATGCAATAGAGAAGTAATGTTTTGTATTTAGAATATTTAGAGTTGTTTGGTTCAATATAAAATATATGTATTACTTCTTTTTTTTAGTTTAAATTAAAACGAAAATAATGCATTTTACAGTATGTGATGCCTTGACAGTCAGGACGGCAGTGACGGGTGGTGGTGGGCGGCAGTGGTGGTATTGTCATACGGATGAGGCAAGTGGGCGGCAGTGGTGGTTGCCGCAGACAACAATAAGAGGCGGTCGTGGTGTGTGGTGGCAGGAGGAGGTGGGGGCCGAAGTGGCAGGGTTGAGAATCGTGGAGTTGAGCAACGACGAAAGATGAGAGGTGGCAACAGTAGGCAATACTTTACATAAAGCTGTGTATTTTTAATTACCTCAAATCCAATATATTCCAAATACACAGAAAATGAGTTTAAGGAATGAATTCAAAATACACTCTTATTTCACACTTATTTGGACTTCTTTCGCAAAAAAGAATGCAATGCACTTCTTTTGCAATCGACTAAACAACCCCCTTATTAAAATTAGATATATTCATGGAAATCTTTAAGGATGACATTATTAAATATATCAATTCTCTAGATAAAATGAAAATTATATTTGGCTTGACTTAGCAAAATTAGGTCCATTCTAAGCCCTCTCATATGTTAGACATTAACAAAATTAGGTTAACCCAAGACCATAATTTGATTGCTTTATGATTTAATGTCATTATGTGTGGTGTAGTTTTGAAGTCCACCCGCATGTCTAGTCATCGCTTCAAGTCAAAGTAGATAAACGTCCAGCTCTATAAAAATTGACATAACGCAGTTGTCGGAAACACCCACTTTATGGATCTAGCGGATTTGGTCCATTAATTACCAGTTGGGCTTTTCTAACGGGAAGCAAATGGCCCAAGCCCAATTTGATTTCAAACCAAATTAGCATAAAACTTCGTTAAAATAGAAACTTTTTTATTCAATAAAAAAATTTTCCTCATATTTTGTAGCTATAAATACAATTGAATAGTTAATGGGCTTATTTGAGATATATATATATATAGTAAGTATTGTTAAATATTTTAGTGTATGAATTAGAAGGTTAATAATATCTAAATATGACATTTCTTATAGTTAAATCGAGTAGCTGGATGAAGCATTTGGAGACTTTAACTAAATTTACCAAAATGATCCTCACAAAAACTATTAATAGTCCCTCATTTTTCACTTTTAGGCAGAGTGGAGAAATGCATATGAAGAGTCACTAATCTTTGTCAACCTCCACAATAATTATTGTAGCCAACTATGACTGTTCGTAGCTACCAAGTACAGTTTTTGAAAGCAATTATAATTATCGTATAGACCAACTATAGTTTTATGTAATCAATTACGATCGTTATAGCCACCAACTATAGTTTTATGGCCAATTGATGCTATTGTTGCCATCAACTACAGTTATTATAACATAATTATGATTGTTGTAAATAAATTATAAAGCTATGATTATTAGGTTTTATAATCACATATTTCCTAATTCGTGAAAAAAAGGAATATCTATATGTTCAATTTCCTCGTGGATTACTTTGATTAGGCTAGGTTGCATGATTTTTCCATTTTATGGAGTGTTTTCACGTAAAAAAATCAGGCTATCTCTTACATTTATATTTATTTGTGTGCTTAAAAGCTATTCAGTGTTAAAGGCCTAAGATATCTATGTAATTAAATACTTTCTAGTACCCAATAGTGTCTACTCATGACTCAATTTAATACTAAAGCAAAATTAATCATGAGCAGTATATACAAGTAAAAATGAGGAAAGTGCAGAATCAAAACAGGAAACATGTCGTAATTGCATCAAAAGAAGAAACATGTAGTAACTGCATCAAAACAGGAAACATGTCGTAACTGTTCAGCTTGGCTTAAATGGGCAGGAATTTTAAGTTTTACCTACAATTTTTTAAAAAAAAATTAAAATTTTAAATTTTAAATTGAATAAGATTATCTTCACTTATTAAGGTTTAATAAACATTTTAAATTAAATTAACTATTTATCTATTGCTTAACAAACTATTCTTTTAAATCTCGATAAACTTAAAATAATATTTTGAAGGGTTGAAAATTATATGAGACTTAAGCTCTCTCTTTATTTCTCCCACACACCAATATATCAAGTTTTTTTAGGCTATAAGCTAGCAAGCATAATAATTAAAAATGAAAAGATACTTTTACAAACATTCCATTTAACATCTTTTGCTACCATATGTCATGAAATAGCACATTGTCATGTTATTGTGCATATTATAATATAGAACATGTCTCATGTCCATGTTTATAGATCTCATCAATCAAATATTTGAAATAAAAAATTAAGCGCATTTACATACATATTGATTCGTGATGGAAAATTCACTACAGGAGAGTGGTGGATTATCGTCTTAGTGTGGTACGAAGATTCAACATACACTCAGAAAAATAAAATTAATTAATAAATACACCAAAAGTTTTTACTGGAAAGCCCGGAAAGAAAAAAACCAGGGGGTTTGACCCAGCTGAAGAGTTTCACTATAAAAAGATGATTACAGTTGAAACCGCTTACGTCACAGGTGAGAAAGGGTTACCAGGTTTCCCAAGTTACAATGTTGACGTGCTAATGAATTTATTTCTAGGATTGGGCGGTGACCGATAGCGATTGGCAGCGTCAGACCGTTGGTGGTTTAGGGTAGTTGCGGGTGATCAACGGTGGTTGGCGATGGTAAAAGGAGATTGGCAGTAATCAACAAAGGTCGACGGTGGTCGACGAAGGTCAGTGGTTGTCGACAGAGGTCAACGGTGGTCGACAGCGATCAGCGAAAGTCGACGACGGTCGGCGGTGGTCAGTGGTAGTCGATGGCGGTCGGCGGTGGTGGTGTTGAAATTCAACTCATTCTCAGTTTCAAACTCTTCCTCAGCTCTAAAACTCTCCTCCCCCTCCTGAGAGGGGTGGGGCTTTATTATAATGTTTTGGGTGCAATTAATGCAGAAATATAAACCATTTTAATCAGATGATCTAGATTGCTTCCTTCGATCAGACGAGGTCTGATGGACATTTGTGTGCCTTAACGATGTTGGAATTGAGTAATCTTGGGCTCACTGTATTCACCTTGTCGAGATACTCGATTCAACTATAGGCATATTAGATTCGGCATTCATTCAACAATCATCTTTAACTCAAACAATTATGGTGTCAAAAAACACGACCCGATACACCAACGCAACCCAGACATACTAAAAAAATATGGGTTAAGTTTACCCAAATATTTTCTTGATCAGGTTTGGGTAATAAACCCAACACTTTTAATCTTTCGGGTCGGCTTCAGGCTAACCCGTCAATATTAAATTTACCTGAAATCAAAATAATTCAAAATTAACCGAAAATTGAACCAAGTTTAACCCATGATGATTTTTCATGTGTTAAAACATATTATACAGGTTAGATTTGGGTCAGACTTACCGAATCAAATCAATTTCGAATCGGATCCGAATCCAACCCACAACCACCCAAATTAACACCTCTACCCTAAATGTAGATCAATGCAACACAAACCCTAATTTCAAACATTCTTCAAAATCCCCACCGGCAATCCCCACCACACAATAAATATCAGTTCAATTTCTTTTTTTTTACAATTCCCAATGGCAGCACAGCTTTAACGCCTCTCTGTATATTTATATGACCCACAAAAAAAGTGGCCAACCAATCAACCTATTGCAATGGATGGTCCCAACCCTACCTTTTCTTTATCTCTCCTTTCAAACCAAAGGAAAAGGATAGGCCTTCCCCCACATTTAATTCATTTCTCAAGAAAGACACAGAGTGCTATAAAGTCTTATTATATATATATATATATATATATATATATATTGGTGATACGAAAATTTAGGTGGTATAGATGTGAAAAACATTGGCATGATAAATGTGTGGTATATATGTAAATGCTTGTGTTATTTTTGTACTGTTTTATATAAAGAAGTAATCATACAGTCAAATTAAAGAAGAACAAGCCGGTTTATAAAGGCACGTCCAAAATATCTTCCTTTCGCGATTAGAAGGGCAATACATTCCACTTAATTTCGATTTATTTACTTATCTAACACTTAAATTTCAATTTTGACACGCCACCTTGCCTACGTATAAAAAAAGTGTAATTAACCTTTTAAAAATTAAAATAATGACATAATTTTCTATGTGATATGAAGGATTTAGATGATATAAATGTAAACAATAAAACTAAGATATTAGATTTGTAAATACATAGAATTGTGTGGTATTTATGTAAATGCTAGTGCTATTTTTTACAAAGAAGTAATCATAAATCGACAAATCTAATGACAAATCAGAGGAGAACAAAGCAGCTTTATAAGAGGACATGCAGCATTTCTTGCTATTGTGAGAATTAACGATGGATATTTGAAAATTTTAATTTTATTAGACATAATTGTAAAATTTAGGGGCATTTATATATACACAACACAATTTTTACATATTTACATATCTATTATCTAACACCTAAAATTTCAGATTTACCTGCAAATCACTCAAAATTTTAAATTCACATAAAAATATCATTATTGCTAACTTATTATCATATCATTATTATGTAATTATTTATATGTCTTTATGTAATAATTCATCTTGCATGTCTCATAAAAATAAAATGCGTCAGAGAATATCATGGTATCATCTGTTTGGGTTCATAATGGATAGTGTTAATGTACGTGTGAACTCTTGAGCATATGACCCATTTAGATTAAAATATTAAAATGTTAGTTGTCATTAAGAATAGAATCAAATTTCATTTTTTTTTTCATTTTTAATTTTGGAATTTACATAAATACCACTTAATTCCTTATCATTTACATATTTAACAACTGAAATTCCTTACTGTCAATTGTTACACCCTAACTTTTATTAGCTCAAAATTATTATTTAATAAAGTATTTAGAATTTTAGATGAAATGATTATAATGTCACTTCTAAAAATCCATAAATAAGTCATTTTTTCTACAAATTGACAAGATCATGATGAACGATTTACATGTAAAAATTACGCGACACAAAGTTTTTTGTGCTTTGCCCGCTAAAGTTGATGTCCACCATTGCGAACAATATTCACATCCATTATATCCACCAATGTTGAGGCACATTGTTATTCTTAAGGCTAACGACTATTGTCATCAACAACGTTGGTGCTTCTAATGTCTGTTGATGCCAATGCTAGTCATTGTTGTCAATAATGATGTCAGTGATCGCCAAGAATGTTGACACCTTATTTAGCTATTAATGTTTACATATATGTTTTGTAATATAATGATCATGTTAATCACACAACTATACGTGTCAATGAAGTAACATTGAGATTTTTTAGTCTGAGTTATCAATCCCATGATGAATCAAGGAGTATTAATTTTTGAAATATTTTAAAATACCAATATACTAATTCTTTATTTAATTCAAAGATTTTAAATTTTGAACAGTTTTCTAAAAGTCATAATTTTAAAATAACTAAGCTAAGGGTTGGTGTGTTGCTAATGTTGCTAAATTTCCTTGAATTAGTTTACGTGAAAGTTCAATGATCCTTCATTAGATTCTTCCTAACTAGTTGACAATCGAGGATATTTACTTCTTATTATATTCTGAGGCATAACGAACATTTGAGTCTCATATTATAGTTAAGTTTCCTAACCCAAGACTCTCAAGAATCTCTTATTCTCCTAAGTTATTATAAACACCTCTTTGTAATATTAATATTACACTAATTGTTTGTGTTTTAACTTAGTTGTCTTTATAGTTTTCTTCTGATAGCCCTAGATTACAATTTGTTTTAATAATTCAAATGGTTTATTTGAAGTGTAAATTAAGATTGGAAAGTTAAAAAATCAAACTTTAACATGTGCTAAGATGAATGACTAAGATTGGGAAGAAGATAGGAAAAGGGCTTCTACACTCACCCAAAGCCTCTCCTTATGTAGAAATTTGGGTCAAATCGTCGCTAATACCATTCCAATAGAAGTAAGTTGGTGCAGAGCATCGAAGCATTTTGAATATAGCATTGTGGAGCTATTTTGGGCACACAACGTTACATACGGGTGATATGTTTTGTGCTCTTAGATTCTTAATTAGGGCATGGGTGAGTTGATGCTTACATCTGAGCACTTGATTATTGCTGGACTGAGAAATGAAATATTAATAATAAGAAAAAGATTGAAAAAGGGCGTATGCACTCTCCTAAAAGCCTTCCCTTATATAAAAATTCTGGCCAAACTGTTGTTGAAATTATCCAAACTGAAGTAAATTGGTACAGAGTGCTGGTGTGTATTGATTATAACATCATGATTCTAAGGTGGGTGCTATGGTGTTAAATGCATGCACTGTGTTTTGTGTTATAATATTTTGAATTAAGGCATTGACACAATGACACTTACATCCGAGAACTATGGAATTATTAGTTTGAGCATTGGGACGCTTGTTTCAGGTATCGTAGTGTCATGCTTTCAAGTTTTTGTAATAAAATTCCATCATTAGGTGATTGTTTCTATTTCTTTTTTCTCTTTTTTATTTTAAAAGAAGTTGTTAGGTTGTTGATCGTCGTATATTTCCTTTATTCAAGTAAATCTCCCTCCTGAATCAGATCAGTGATTCAAAGAGGAGGTGAACCGAATAAGAAGACACATACGACAAATATATAAACAAGAGAAAAAACAAAATGTGGAGAGTCTACGTGCGATACCTAGTAATGATAGGTCAAGTATGTCTGTTTGGACAAGATAGGGCGCAGTCACCTTAAAATTATATATGAGAAAAAAAGTATCTACATAGACTACCCATAACTAGAGAGTAAAATGTATGTACATGTTCCGGGTTCAAGAGCACTCTCAGAGGAACGCGTTCCTGCTGGTTAATTACATCTTATTTGATACCCAAGAATAGAATCGATAAAAGCGGATTCACTTATATTATCATGAATTTGGCGCAATAGGTCATCAAAGAAAGGTTATTCAATGTGAGAAAGTCTCGATGCTTCAAATGTCACGCTAAGTCATCGGGCATGGAGTGAGTCTCTCACATCCCGAATGGGCAATGGTGATGTCTAGGTGGTGTGGATTTGTGTGGCCTTGTTTGTGGCAGTAGATGTGTGGAGCTGTTGGTCTCTTGACGTGTTGGTGTGTGGAGGTGCTAGTGTTGGTGGATGTGTTTGCGTGTGGATGTCGAGAGGTAGAGATGATGTTATTTTGGAGTTTCTATTTTTCTCTGAGATGCAATAAATAATTTTTATGATATCCTATTTATGTTGATTAATTTGTTTCATGTTAGTATACATAATGATTATGACCAAAGTTGTTGGTTCATTTGTGATGAAGGATAAAAATACAAAGATAATATTTTATGATATTTGCCTCAAGGAGGTCAAACTGGGAAATAGTCTGACAACATATTTCAACAAGAAAGACTGACAAAATATTACAAAAAATTTAAGGAAAGTACAAACATAAAGTATCATAGAATGCAGTTAAAAAACAAATGAGATCAGCCAAAGAAAGATTAAAAAATCTGGAAAGATCAACGGGTTTGGGTGGGATCCGGTAAAGCGAACGATCGATGCTTCTGAGGAGTGGTGAGCATTTTTGAAATGTCCCCTGTTTTTGTCAATTTCTTAATTATTTTCAAATCCAACACATGTTATATGGATTTTTAGATGTTTTATGTTGCAAAAAAATTTAAATTCAGTTGATTTGATCCTAAACTAGAGGAGAGGTTTAATTGTATGTTTGGAGGTGTCGTGGCAACAGACAACAATGCATGTGCCTCTAGTTAGGTGGGGGTTGGTGACATCCCCAGAAACTTGGGAGCTGATCACACGGGTGATTCCAATGAAGGCCCCAACCAGAACCACCATGAAGTTAAGTCCACTAGTAGGTCAAAGCATCCATGGGTTGAGAAAAAGAAAAAATAGAGAGTTGTATTTTTTAGAGCTAGATCTCATAGTTGGTGCCTTCATATGCACCAATGAACTATTAATGTTTACATATTTGTTTTGTAATATAATGATCTTGTTAATCACACAACTATACGTGTCAATCAAGTAGCATTGAGATTTTTTAGTCTGAGTTATCAATCCCATGATGAATCAAGGAGTATTAATTTTTGAAATATTTTAAAATACCAATATACTAATTCTTTATTTAATTCAAAGATTTTAAATTTTGAACAGTTTTCTAAAAGTCATAATTTTAAAATAACTAAGCTAAGGGTTGGTGTGTTGCTAATGTTGCTAAATTTCCTTGAATTAGTTTACGTGAAAGTTCAATGATCCTTCATTAGATTCTTCCTAACTAGTTGACAATCGAGGATATTTACTTCTTATTATATTCTGAGGCATAACGAACATTTGAGTCTCATATTATAGTTAAGTTTCCTAACCCAAGACTCTCAAGAATCTCTTATTCTCCTAAGTTATTATAAACACCTCTTTGTAATATTAATATTACACTAATTGTTTGTGTTTTAACTTAGTTGTCTTTATAGTTTTCTTCTGATAGCCCTAGATTACAATTTGTTTTAATAATTCAAATGGTTTATTTGAAGTGTAAATTAAGATTGGAAAGTTAAAAAATCAAACTTTAACATGTGCTAAGATGAATGACTAAGATTGGGAAGAAGATAGGAAAAGGGCTTCTACACTCACCCAAAGCCTCTCCTTATGTAGAAATTTGGGTCAAATCGTCGCTAATACCATTCCAATAGAAGTAAGTTGGTGCAGAGCATCGAAGCATTTTGAATATAGCATTGTGGAGCTATTTTGGGCACACAACGTTACATACGGGTGATATGTTTTGTGCTCTTAGATTCTTAATTAGGGCATGGGTGAGTTGATGCTTACATCTGAGCACTTGATTATTGCTGGACTGAGAAATGAAATATTAATAATAAGAAAAAGATTGAAAAAGGGCGTATGCACTCTCCTAAAAGCCTTCCCTTATATAAAAATTCTGGCCAAACTGTTGTTGAAATTATCCAAACTGAAGTAAATTGGTACAGAGTGCTGGTGTGTATTGATTATAACATCATGATTCTAAGGTGGGTGCTATGGTGTTAAATGCATGCACTGTGTTTTGTGTTATAATATTTTGAATTAAGGCATTGACACAATGACACTTACATCCGAGAACTATGGAATTATTAGTTTGAGCATTGGGACGCTTGTTTCAGGTATCGTAGTGTCATGCTTTCAAGTTTTTGTAATAAAATTCCATCATTAGGTGATTGTTTCTAAAAATTTAATATGTATTAAATATCCACCATTAATGTCTCTAATAGTAAACCATCAATTTGTGCCCCACCAAATAATCTAATAAATTTATTTTGTCTGCCACCATTAAAGAACAATTTGCTCTACTTTGATTACTTCTATAAAGATAAGATTTTTATCATGTTTCATTAAAAACAAAAGGGCTTTTTAACTCCCTTACTAAAAAAAGAAAATTTTCTTCTTACATATGCAAAACAATAATAGTAATTTAAATGCAACCATACTTTAAAATTAATTTATTATTTAGATTGTTGTTAATTTACTTTTGTAAGCATTGTTTGATCAAATTATCTTGAAATTTCATATAATAGTATTTCATATTGAGAAATTAACTGTCGGTATGTGTGTGTGTGTTTGCAACGTAAAAAAAATTATATTGTTCTACACGAATATTGACGGACATTTAGATCAGAAATTTCAAAACTTAGATTTGAAAATGTATGCACTCTGATTTATGATGAAATGAGGTGTGTCAGTAAGACAAATCAAATGAAATAAAAAAATAATCTGATTTGAGTCCAAGTGAGCCGAGATCTTACGCTTAAAGCATAAAGAGAAGCTTTGAAATATACTTTGGAGGACTAAATGATCTCTAAAACTGACAAATTTATAATAGAATCAAGTGTCTTGGAGTGTCTTGACAAGACGAATTCAATCTTATGATCCCTTAATTTTGACATCAAAAAGAGACTCAAATGCTCACAAGGTTATATCCAATCAAGGTATTGGTATAGGCCGTGTCATGAAATGGTCTAGATTCATGCAATATGTATGAGCTAATCCACCTCATAAAATCTAAAAATATTCTCCTCTTCACATGAAGGGGGAACTAGATAAGAAGGATGAAGGGGGCTCCAGACTCTCGATGATTCTCAAGCACTAGCACCATCAAATCACAGTTACACAATTGTGGTCATTTTCGCCAGAACACCGTTGCCCAACTACCATCATCGCCATCATCATCATTAGGCCTTCTTAATTTGACCAACACCTTCACTTCATACCACGGTTGTCAACCACCACTAAGGCACTACCTCCAACATTATCAGGTCAATTACATAGTCATCACAACATCATCGCTTGACCACCATATTTCTGTCAGACCACTATCATCGGGCTACCATCGCCTTAGGACAACTGTCCTTAGTTGACCTCGAGCCACCATTATTATACCAAACCCATGAAGTCAACCAACCAATATTGTTTCAGACCATCATAGCCATGTTATCATCAACACCAGATCACTGATACCAAGTCGTTGACTTAGGGCCACATGCACTGTGTTGGACCACAATCGTCAAATTGATGCCATGTTGCACTTCCATCATAAGGCAACTACCGTGCCAGACCATCATCAACGGCCTGCCACCTCATCCTCAGTCCATCATCTCCAGGTAACTCAAGTTTATGAGCCATCGTTACCACCGCCAAGCCATTACCCAAATTGATGTCAATCAATCGGTGTCGACTCAACACTATCAAAGTACAAAAAGTCACATTCCCTCTACAAGGCTCGAGGGACTCCTCTGTCATTGGGTGTCGACCCTTCATCTCGGGATTGTTGTTCTCTCTCCTAATTCAATGCATCTCGGATTACCACCAACATTTAATCATTCAACTCTTAGATCTGCTGGGCCACAAATTCGTTAGTGTGTTCTCTATTGTCGGTGTCTCTATTATGAGATTCATCTCTTTGAGTTACTTATCTTCTTATTTGTGGCATTATCTATGCTCACTACACATTTTAGGAAGTTGAATTCAGATCTGCCTATGAATTACAAGCAATAAATAAAATATAAACATAGAGAGATAAAGAGAGAGAGAAAAAGATTTGAATGAACAGTACTTAATCACTTCTTATTCATAAAATGTTTGTCCTTGTTGTGAGATATGTACTTCCTGACATAAAAATGAGACGAAAAAGAACACAAGCAAACACAAATCGTTTACGTGGTTCGATCCAACTGGATTTACGTCCACGGGAGGGAATCAATCAAATATTTCACTAAGGCAAAAGAAATGGAGAATACATAGCTTATACATAAAGATGAGCCCTCATCTTCCTTCGATGGCCTCCCTCTCAAGCGACACCTTGATACAAGGCCTCAAGATGCTCTCCTCCTCTCTAACTCTATAGCTATTCTCTCCTCCTTTGTGGTAGCTCAAGATATCTTCTCCCTTTCCTCTCCTAAGCCTCACACCCTTAAGATTTCTTCCCTTGCTCTCCTAAGCCTCACACCCTCTCTATTTATAGAAGCAAGAGAGTGGTAGGTGGGAGGTAGGTGAGCGGTAGGTGAACAGTAGGTGA
>NW_018164565.1:2031073-2071298 GCF_001263595.1 Phalaenopsis equestris | reverse complement strand
TATATATATATATATATATATATATCAAGCATGCATTCATTCATTCATACCCATATACATATATGTATGTATGTATATATTTATGCATTATAAGAAGATGAACTTTGGTCATACACCTTATACAATTCATCTATGTTATGAAAAGAAAAAATAAAAAAAAAGACTTAAAAATAGCTCAATATCTTTTTATTTCAAATTAACACTTTATTAGATAAATCAACTTAAATGTAAGTCTTTAATAACATGAATGCGCGATATAAAATGCAAATGTAGATAAGATCATATTTCCTTTCTAAGTTTTGACTAAGGGCTAAGCACGAATTTTTAGGAGCTTTCCCCATTAAAAATTTAATATGTATTAAATATCCACCATTAATGTCTCTAATAGTAAACCATCAATTTGTGCCCCACCAAATAATCTAATAAATTTATTTTGTCTGCCACCATTAAAGAACAATTTGCTCTACTTTGATTACTTCTATAAAGATAAGATTTTTATCATGTTTCATTAAAAACAAAAGGGCTTTTTAACTCCCTTACTAAAAAAAGAAAATTTTCTTCTTACATATGCAAAACAATAATAGTAATTTAAATGCAACCATACTTTAAAATTAATTTATTATTTAGATTGTTGTTAATTTACTTTTGTAAGCATTGTTTGATCAAATTATCTTGAAATTTCATATAATAGTATTTCATATTGAGAAATTAATTGTGGGTATGTGTGTGTGTGTTTGCAACGTAAGAAAATTATATTGTTCTACACGAATCTTGACGGACATTTAGATCAGAAATTTCAAAACTCAGATTTCAAAATGTATGCACTCTGATTTATGATGAAATGAGGTGTGTCAGTAAGACAAATCAAATGAAATAAAAAAATAATCTGATTTGAGTCCAAGTGAGCCGAGATCTTACGCTTAAAGCATAAAGAGAAGCTTTGAAATATACTTTGGAGGACTAAATGATCTCTAAAACTGACAAATTTATAATAGAATCAAGTGTCTTGATAAGACGAATTCAATCTTATGATCACTTAATTTTGACATCAATAAGAGACTCAAATGCTCACAAGGTTATATCCGATCAAGGTATTGGTATAGGCCATGTCATGAAATGGTCTGGATTCATGCAATATTTATGAGCTAATCCACCTCATAAAATCTAAAAATATACTCCTCTTCATGTGAAGGGGGAACTAGATAAGAAGGATGAAGGACTCCAGACTCTCAATGATTCTCGAGCACTAGCACCATCAAATCGCCGTTACACAATTGTGATCATTTTCGCCAGAACTCCGTTGCCCAGCTACCATCATCGCCATCATCATCATTAGGCCTTCTTAATTTGACCACGGTTGTCAACCGCCACTAAGGCACTACCTCCAACATTATCAGGTCAATTACATAGTCATCACAATATCATCGCTTGACCACCATCTTTCTGTCAGACCACTATCATCAGGCTACCATCGCCTTAGGACAACTGTCACTTAGTTGACCTCGAGCCACCATTACTATACCAAGCCCATGAAGTCAACCAACCACTATCGTGTCAGACCATCATAGCCATGTTATCATCGACACCAGATCACTGATACCAGGTCGTTGACTTAAGGCCATATGCACTGTGTTGGACCACAATCATCAAATTGATGCCATGTTGCACTTCCATCATAAGGCAGCCACCGTGCCAGACCATCATCAACAGCCTGCCACCTCATCATCAGTCCATCATCTCCAGGGAACTCATGTTGAACCATCGTTACCACCGCCAAGTCATTACCCAAATTGATGTCAATCAATCGGTGTCAACTCAACACTATCAAAGTACAGAAAGTCACCTTCCCTCTACAAGGCTCGAGGGACTCCTCTGTCATTGGGTGTCGACCCTTCATCTCGGGATTGTTGTTCTCTCTCCTAATTCAATGCATCTCGGATTACCACCAACATTTAATCATTCAACTCTTAGATCTGCTGGGCCACAAATTCGTTAGTGTGTTCTCTATTGTCGGTGTCTCTATTATGAGATTCATCTCTTTGAGTTACTTATCTTCTTATTTGTGGCATTATCCATGCTCACTACACATTTTAGGAAGTTGAATTCAGATCTGCCTATGAATTACAAGCAATAAATAAAATATAAACATAGAGAGATAAAGAGAGAGAGAAAAAGATTTGAATGAACAGTACTTAATCACTTCTTATTCATAAAATGTTTGTCCTTGTTGTGAGATATGTACTTCCTGACATAAAAATGTTACATTTTTGCCCCTAGTTGGAAGGGGGTCCCTATAAGGTATTTTCAGTTTTTTATATGTATGGGCTTCTCGTTCGGTTGTTTTCTAACTCGATCAACTAAGCTTGTCTGGCTTCTGGTCGACGAGAATAACTTAGGGAGCTGAGCTTGTTTAGCATGCGTCAATCAACTAATCTAGCTTGAATGTCAATACTTGATCCCTCATGGGAAGCCTCTGAAGCATCTATGAGATTGTTGGAGATATTCTGAAACTCTAGATTTTCCCTTGAATTGACTCTAGTGAATGAGCAAATAGAATTTATGGGCATTTGTGGTGGTTGGCTTAGAGAGAGAGAGAAGGGGATGTACTACCATTATCTTTATGAGTTTATCATCCACTATTTATTTAAAATGATTGATAACACGGTAAAGCCTCCCCCCTTTCCTTGTATGCAAGGCTCGCAACTTTTCAAGTCAAATATCACCTTTTCGCAGGGCCCACACAATGGGGCAATTACATGAATTCAATTTTAAATTATTAAATAATAATATCTAAACATCCGTTAGAAGTGCAATTTATACACCATTTGGCATATTGCATAGCCACGTTAAGTGGGTTGTTTTAAATCCTTTAATTTAGTTTAAAGTATTAAGGAAATGAGATATCCATATCATTTTAAATTATTTAAATTTCATATGATGATTCTTTGCTTAAAAAAAAGTTAATTTCAAGTGAAATAGGACATTGGAACGTGTTAGCTCTCACAAACATGCTACATATATATATATTTTATTTACAAATAGACAAATATCCTCAATTTTAAATTATAGATATACATTAATTCCACAATGTATTCATTAAATATGTTTTTCATTTTCTTAGTTGTGCATCTAAATTGGTTATGGAAATATTAACTTTAAAATGATAGTATGTTTTCAAATATGTTTCTCATTTTCTTAGTTATGGAAATATTAACTTTAAAATGATAGTATGTTTTCTAAGAGTTTGTTTTGTGGGTCTCTTTTATATGAGTTTCATGGCAGAAGATCGAACAGGTATTTTGGCATGAATGAGACTCTTTTCTTTGTGAAAGATAATTTCTATTATCCGAGATTGGTATGACATATTGAGAAGCATTCAAAATGTTATTTAGCTAAGATGGGACAAATGTTGGTATTGAGAAACAATCAAAATGTTATTTAGCTAAGATGGGTTAAATATTGCATAATTTCTATTATCCCAGATTGGTATGACATATTGAAAAGCATTCAAAATGTTATTTAGCTAAGATGGGTTAAATATTGGTCTTATACGTTGCTATCTATTTCAGAGCTGCCTTGGATGGGCGTGAGCATGGACTTTGCGATGTGTTTGTCCTGGATATTGCAAGTAAAGATTATGTTAATTGTAGTGTTAGACTGCTTCTCCCTGATGGTTCACTTTATATTTTGCTACGAGACCCACATTGTAGACTTGAACCTTTGAGTTGCAGTTAACTCATATGGTGTGCTTAGTATTATCATGTTAGATAGAGATGTGAAGTTTATGTCATTTTTGGAGGGCTCTTTGGATTATATTTGATAAGAATTGTATGATCAATTTAGTAGCTCACCTTCACAAAGATGGATGGATAGATATTATTATCATTAATTATTAATTATTTGAAAAGTAATATAATGGAGGCTTGAGAGTGAATATCACTTTTACTCATTCTTTTTTATTATGCTCGATCTAATCGTCATTAATGTTTCTCAATTATTTCTACAATTGATGACTGATTTTACATTTGTGAATTGCTTTATAATACTAATTCATTTAAAACTTTTTGTCTTTGTTTTCAAAAATTTTTTTTTCTCTATCTTTGAATTCATTCTTGTGGGAATGTCTCTATTATAGACATCAGATGATAGTATGTGGATTAGTTAATTTGTTTACAAAATTGTTTTTCTTTATTTAGATTTGTGAAATTATTTATTATATCTTTATATGAAAATTTAGAAATTTGTTTAAATTTTTAGCTCGTTTAAATACTCATTAATATGTCATAAACAAATGAAGTTCAAATATTAAAAAATTTAAACAGATCAAACTTGAACAATATGTGAAAGCTCGACACAAGCTTAAGCTGAACATAAACAAATTATAATTGTATCAATCCAAGTCCAAACTATAATATACTAGGCTTGACTCGGCTCGATTACAACCCTAGACATGATCAGAACAAATATTGAAAATTTATAATGTTTTGTGTGAGTTGAATAACAAGCTTAGGGTCTATTTGGGATAGTTGCAGATGTTTGAAAAACCACTACGCAGTAGTTGTGTGATGAAGCTGTTATAGGGAAGCTATGTCTGTTTGTATTCTACGGTTGTACAGTCATTGTGTTGCAGTTGTTTATCAAAAGAAGACATTTTTGTCCATATGTTGTTGTGTTGCTTGTAAGATAATCATTTCAGACTGGTTAACTCATACATGAAATTAAAAATTATATTTAGAATTCTATAAAATTCATGGGTTCAAATATTACACATAAAAGCAAAAATCTCACTTCCCAGTAGGGCTGTCAAAAAAGCTCGTTATTCGTGAACAGCTCGTGTTTGGCTCGTTCGTTAAGTATACGAGCCGAACACCAATAAATTTTAAAGCTCGAATTATAAACAAGCCAAACACGAACAACTCTTTGTTCGCCCGTGTTCGGCTCATTTTAGCTCAAAATAATATATATATATAACTTTTTATATAACAATATATTACATATATTATTAAACGAGCCGAACACGAACAACAGTTTGTTCGCTCATGTTCGGCTCGAAATGGCTCGAAAAAAAAAATATATAATTTTTTATATAACAATCTATTACATATATTATTTATATAATAATATATTATATATATTTATGTCTAAATTTAAATCATAACACCTCATATGACAATGTGGTTAATGTCTTTTTTGTATATATTTGATTCAGGTTCGAATCCCACACTTTACATCTATTTTTCTCAATTTAAGTTTAACGAGCCAATTTCGAGCCAAACACGAGCCGAACATGAACACGAATATTTAAATCGAGCCGAACACGAACACACTGTTCACGAGCCGATTTCGAACACGAGCCTATTTTGAACTCGAGCTATTTCGAATGAGCCGAACACGAGCCCAACCTGAGCTCGCTCAAGCTCGGCTTGTTTACTACATCCCAATGATATTTTTCATAACAAATATTACATATTTTTAAAACAAAAATCAATATGATCAAAATATTAACTTTCAAATGCTGACAATCAGTTATACTCCACTAAAATATTTTTCATAAAAATTAGTCCATATATTTGTTGAAGAAAGTATTTCTTTGGGCAATAATGAATATCAAAATTATTAGATTTACTTCAAAATGGATACATTATATGAAAAATCAATCACAATTATTTTACATAAAAGTTTAATTAATTTTATTTTGAAATTATTCTTTATAAAAAATGGACATTTACGTATGATACACCTTCAACAAATTTTCATCACCCGATATGATCCTCAAGATATGACACAGATCTCAAAGTTGTTTTTAACAATAAACTTTAATCATCCATAATTCCAATTTTAGAAAACTTACAATCAAACAAACTAACTTGACGAAATGAAACCAATGATATCAATGTTGGTCCAATGTAAGTTAAAATCAAACACATATCAAGTCGTTATAGGACATTTGAGAGCTTTCCGGGTATAATTGAAAAGTCAAATGGATTCTAAATATGATATGCTTGTATGCAAATCAAGTGTCTCGACAAGACAAATTTAAGGGCCAAAGATTGTCCAACATCATGAAGGCAGTAAAATGTTCACCGAATAACGACCAATTATGCAGGTCTCTTTAGGTCGTTTAATCAAGAGTGATCAGATTACTTTCTTATTTTCAAACTTAACTCTATAAATAGAATCTTACCCTTCTCATAAGAGAGGACCTAGAAAATTAGAGGGTGAAGAAGGGAAAAATTTTCTGTTCGGACTCCGAAAGTAGCTCTACATGCGGACTCCAGTAATATGCTGACACTTGTGCTACATCACATAGATTATTGGGGGTTATTGAAGTGAAACCACAGAGGTTATTAGGGAGTTATTGAGGGGTTAATACAGGGGTTATTGAAGTGGAAACACAAAGGTTATTGAGGGGTTATTGCGAGGGTTATTGGAGTAAAATCATGAAAATTATTGAGGGTTATTGAAAATTTATTGTGGCGTTATTGGAGTTAATACCACAATAACCCTCAATAACCCCCAATAACCTCCCAATAACCCTTCAAATAACATTCGTAGTTCCACTCCAATAACCTCTGCGGTTCCACTTCAATAACTTCTGTGATTCCACTTTAATATTTTTTTAGATGGGCTTGATAGAGCACATTTGGTGGTGTATTATTAGAAGTCCGCACATAGAGCTACGCCGGAGTCTAGACATAAAATTTTTCCACAGGTCTCTTTAGGTCTTTCAATCAAGAGTGGTCAGATTACTTTCTTATTTGCAAACTGAACTCTATAAATAGAATCTTACCCGTCTCATGAGAGAGAACCTAGACTCTGGGTAAGCAAAAATTAGAGGGTGAAGAAGGGAAAATTTTTCTGTTCAGACTCCGAACGTAGCTCTACGTGCGAACTCTAGTAATATGCCGACACGTGTGCTACATCACAGAGGTTATTGAGTGTTATTGAAGTGAAACCACAAAGGTTATTTGGGAGTTATTGAGGGGTTATTGCAGGGGTTAATGTAGGGGGTTATTGAAGTGGAACCACAAAGGTTATTGGGGGGTTATTGGAGTGAAATCATGAAGATTATTGAGGGTTATTGAAGGTTTATTGTGGTGTTATTGGAGTTAATACCACAATAACCCCCAATAACCTCTCAATTACCCTTCAAATAACATTCGTAGTTCCACTCCAATAACCTCCGCGGATCCACTTCAATAACCTCCGTGATTCCACTTTAATATTTTTTAGATGGAGTTGATAAAGCACACATGGTGGTGTATTACTGGGATTACGCACATACAGCTACGCCGGAGTCTAGACATAAAATTTTTCCCTGCAGAAAAGGGTGTATAGAGCATCCCTCACTACATATCCGACCAACTATGACCGCGGTCACTTTCGGTCTCCACCGCCTCTGGCCATCGCCACCTCTTCCATTTGCCGCCACCTCAGGTCGTTTTCTGCTCCAGTCACCGCTGCCTCCAGCTTACTCCGGTCGCCACCCATCGGTCATTATCGACCACCATCAACCAACATCGGCCGCTGCTCGCTCCCAATCACGAAGCAATAACTTCTTCTGCACACAAACTTTGTAATCAGAGAAACAATATAACAATTTCCCGCCTTTCGGCTAAGGTGCTGTAGTTGTAATCATCAACTCATAGTAAAAATTTTCAACACGGCAAAAGCCACGTAGTTTTTTCTTTTTCCAGTTTTTCCATATAAAACTTATAGTTTTCCTACTGCTTATCATTTTTTCATTAGAGTGTGCGTTGAACTCTTATATATTTACATACCTAACCCTTAAACCTTTAAGTTTCACATTTACACCACCTATTAACATCACGTTAAAACTATCATTATTTTAACATTTAACAGCGTAACACACATTTTCATGCACGCGTAAGGTGCCATCTATGTAAATATTAAAATTTAGGTGTTAGATATGTAAATACACAAGATTTAATTGATATATATGTAAATTTAGGTACTGACATAAAAATGTGAGAATTGAAATTTAGGTATCAATTTCAAGAAGAGAGTCCATTGCTTTATTCTCTTATCATGCTTAAATAATTAGGTGACAAACCTCATCACAGCATATTCAATTGGCCTACCAGGCAAAATTTCAAATCATGAGCCCTGCATGCCCATATTTTCTAATTTCTAAATCGGAGGCGTCAAATGCCTGCCCAAAATGCTCACAAAATTAAAAGTATACTATAAATGTTTATCATATTATTGCAATTTTCAATGTTTAAAAAGTAATTATTCCATTAAAGTTGTAACAAAAATGGAATATTTTGACAACTATTAAATAAAAAATGAATCTAAAAGATTATTATATTTATTTATACCAAGTGCAATGTTTGTAAAAATTAAATAAAATATATTATATTTATCTTAAAATAAGCATAATAATACCAAAATTTATAATGATTAAAAATGTAAATAAAATATTCTAATTTTATTTTTTGTAAGCTTTTAATATTAGAATATCCTAAAATATATCAAAAAGTTCTTATAGTTGTTTAAAAATTAAAATAATATTAGCTGAAAAATTTAGATATATACCGTATAATTTTACTGTATCTGAATATCTAATATCTAAATATTAAAATATATGCATGAAAGATCTGAATTTCACTATTAAAAAGTTAAAAATAGTAATATTTTAAGAGTTTATATCAAAAAAATATTACGTCCGGACGCAAAGCTGCGTTCCGACAACGGATGCGGAATAGCAGATGAAGCGAATGAGAAAAAAATTGAAACTCCACTATATCACTTTTGTTGTTGTACAGCTTGGGTCTGGACTCCACAATATTTTTTCTTTAGATACATATGTATATACATATAGTCTGATATATTTGTAATTTTTTTTATTTTGATATTTTTTTATTTTGATATATATATATATATATATATATATATTAAATTTTATTTTTTTCTGAAAAATTGAGCTAAAAATGAAGAGAGATTATACTTGAACTCCTAAATAAATACGTATGTACTTTATTCTCCCAAAAATTCCTTTAGGAATGAAAGTTTTGAGTAGCCGAAAAAGACTCGGGGCCGCGTAACGACGAGGAATTGGAAGGCCAAAGAAGTTGGGGCCCACCCTCGGCCACCGTACACCGGAGAAACACCGAGCCCCCACCGGAGGGCCCGCGAGCCCGCCGCTCCCTCCCAGCTCTATCCCCTAATCTCTCACTTCATCTCCCGATTCGTGGCGCCTCCATGCCGCACCGACGCGTATTATGGTGTGGTCCCCTCTCCAAAAATGGCAAAGAACCCCTTCCTCTCTCTCATTCTCTTCCCTCACATGAGCTCTCCTCCTCCTCCTCCTCCTCCTCCTCGATTTTATTTCTCTTTATTCTCTTATTTTAGGTGATAAATAGGTATCACAGAGGTGAAAGAACCATTTTTTCCAATCAAAGCTGCCTCCTTTTTCTTCTTCTTCTTCTTCTTCCTGTTTTTGTTGTTCTGCTGTGTGGGGGAGGTAAGTTTTTTTCTTTTCTGGGGATTAATTGCGTCTTTTTAACTCCAATATTACGTTTACTTAGCTTTAATGCTTTGATGCTGTTTTGTTTCTCCTTTTCTTGCTTGATTCCTCCTCTTTTCCTATCTATAAATACCTAGCCTATTAACCCGTCTCCCTCTCTCTTTTTCTATATATTCTCTTTCTTGCTTTCTTGCTCTCGGTATATTTATTCCATTTAAATACGCATCTATCCGCTGGCCACATGCGTTCATAGCAAGTTATGCTGGGTGTCACAGATCAGGGGCATCAGCTGTTCCATTTCCTCTCAGAGGGTTTCCTCAAACCCTACCCCGGTTTAGATTTTTGTTCAAGATGAGATTTTGATTCTGTTTTCTTTTTCTTTCCTGTTTCTTCAGAGTCGTGGAGGAAATATCTTTTCTTTTCTCTTGATTTTTTTTTTAATTTATAACTACTACGTCTGTAATGGCCGGAATTGATGCATTGAAGTACGCACACAGTCCTGTCCACAAGGCAGTGCTTGCTCGGGATTATTCTGGACTGAAGCGCATACTGGCGAGTCTTCCAAGGTTACTAGACCCCTCGGAGATCAAAACGGAGGCTGCTTCGCTTGCGGAGGAGGAGAAAGCTGACGCTGTCTCTTCTGTGATCGACAGCCGTGATGTCCCCAACAGGGAGACTCCTCTGCACCTTGCCGTTAAGCTGGGAGATGCCGCTGCCACCGAGATGCTCATGGTTGCAGGTGCCGACTGGAGCTTGCAGAATGAGCAGGGATGGAGTGCTCTCCAGGAAGCCATTTGTGCTCGAGAGGAGAATCTCGCTAAGATCATCATCAGACACTACCAGCCTCTTGCTTGGGCCAAGTGGTGCAGGAGGCTTCCTCGGGTTGTCAGTACTATGAGGAGGATGAGGGATTTCTACATGGAGATCACTTTCCATTTCGAGAGCTCCGTGATTCCGTTCATTTCAAGAATCGCTCCATCTGATACTTACAAGATTTGGAAGAGGGGGTCGAATTTGCGTGCAGACATGACACTTGCCGGTTTTGATGGTTTCAGAATACAGAGGTCTGATCAGAGCATTTTGTTTCTTGGTGATGGATCAGAGGATGGAAAGGTGCCGCCTGGTTCGCTGTGCATGATTTCTCACAAGGAGAAGGAGGTGATGAATGCCTTGGATGGCGCAGGTTCTCCGGCTACCGAGGAAGAGGTGCAGCAGGAGGTTGTAGCAATGTCTCAAACAAACATTTTCCGACCAGGTATTGATGTAACGCAAGCTGTGCTGCTTCCTCAGCTAACATGGAGGAGGCAGGAGAAGACTGAGATGGTTGGCCCATGGAAAGCGAAGGTGTATGATATGCATAATGTGGTTGTGAGTGTCAAGTCTAGGCGGGTCCCTGGTGCCATGACTGATGAAGAGTTCTTCTCTTCCTGTAATGAAAATGACACAGAGAGTGAAGATTACGAAGATATCTTGACAGAGGAAGAGAGGAAACAGTTAGAAACTGCTCTTAAAATGGAATCTGCTGGTGTTATAGATGAAGGTTTTTCTGATGGATTTAATGGCCACCGGCACAGCTGCTTTGAACAGAGAGAGATTCCGATTGAAGATGTTAGTAGTTGCAGCAATGGTGAAATTAAAATTGAGAAGAAAGGTTGGCTTGGTAATTGGGGAAAACGGAGCCACTATGCGAAACAAGATGAGCAGAAGAAGCTTGTTCCACCAAGAAGCTCCCTTTCTGTAGACGATAAAGTTAGCTCTTTTCTTCATGATTCTCCTTCTAGGTTAGAGAACAAGCCAGGAAGGCATTCAGTAGAGGGTACCGCCATGGGTGAGGAACTTAGGAAAGGTAGGGAAAAGGATTCTAAGAGACCTGCTTCAAGTTCAGAGAATGGACATTGGAGAAAGGAAAGTAGTCGGGAGAGTGAGTATAAAAAAGGCTTGAGGCCCGTTCTATGGCTTTCTCCGAGCTTTCCTCTTCAGTCTGAGGAGCTTCTTCCACTGCTTGATATTCTTGCAAACAAAGTGAAGGCAATTCGTCGCCTCAGGGACTTGCTTACCACAAAGCTCCCTCCTGGGACCTTTCCTGTGAAGGTATGCAAAACTTTGCCTTTTGCCTTTCTTAAAGTTCATATTTTTTAGCAATGCCTACTAAATCATAGAAATTCATTTTTTTGCAATTTAAATTTTTTTGATGGAAAAATGTGCATTATTACCATGTATGTTGAGTAATCTTCCTTTCTACTTTTTTGATATATATAACATGATAGTGATAATGCTGATAAATTCTTTAATTTTTTAAAATGATTTATGCTTGTTTTCTTTTATGCTCTCTTTCTACTGCATTTTTTCAGAGTTTGAAATAGAATCTGCTAACAGATTCTGAAAACATAACTATACTGTTGCTCAAATATAAATAGGTAAATTTAAATACATATCACATAATTCTTATGTATTTATGTATCAAACACCTAAATTTTGATTATTGCATTTGTAACGCTTTGGTGACATAAGCCTTTATTAGTAATAATGTTTTTATTTATGTGATCTTAAAGATTTGAGTGTTAAGTATGCAATTATGAAAGTTTAGGAGCTAGATATGTAAATACATAAGAATTGTGTGGTATGTATGTAAATGTTCCATAGAAATAAGGTTCTGCAAATTGATGCCTTCTTCAAGGGAAGAGTCCTAATAATGTTTGTGAAGAAACCAAGATTGTACGAGATAAACAAAATAATCTAGAAGTCTTTCAATTCTTTTTGCCAGCCATTGTTTTACTATTGTGCATCTTCTAAGTTGGGCAACCATATATATTGTTTTTTTTCCAGAGGAATTTACAACATTTATTTGTGAAAACCAAGGATTTATTATAGGCAAAATGCTAGTAAAAATGTTATGAAGCCATTTTATTTACTGTCTTGGTTCTTTGTGTTTGCAAAAATAAATTGTTCGCTAGCCCAACTAAAGGAATTAGTATAGTACTAACATTGTGGTGGAGGCGACTGCTGGTTGTTTGATTTCTCCCTACCTTGAACACCCATTCTTTCCTGCATGCCCCCAGATCTTATGTTAAAAGAAGGAAGATTTGCATACATTCACTTAATTCCCATGTATTTACATATTTAAAACCTAAACTTCAATTTTTACATATATGCCACCTTACATACACATGAAAAAGTGTATTTCAATTTTTAAAAGTTAAAATAGTTATATTTTTTATATGTTATGAAATATTGTTTTTCAGATTTGGGTGGTATCAATGTAAAAAATAAAGTTTAGTTGTTAGATTTGTAAATACATAAGAATTGGGTGGTATGTACGTCAATGCCCCTAAAAAGAATTGTTGCTTCTTTGACTCTGGTTTAGCTCTGCTGGGCTTATATCTTTATGAGGCATCCTATTGTTGATTCTCAATTCAGCAATTCCATCATTCCACACATGCAATCCGTGGAAATTTTAGGTAAAGTTTCTTTTAGATGCCCGTTTTGTGTTAGTGTATTAAGGCTTTTATGATGATCATGATGATTGTAGCTCTAGTAATTCCGCGTTGTCATCTCCTTGCTGTCCTTGCAAAATGGCTCTCCAGTTAATTTAGTTGAGTTCCAATAAGATGAATGGCACCGATTGCAAATTATATAGTTGATACTAAAGATAAATACATCATGTGCTTAATTTACCTATCTTTATTATACTCTGCCTAGATGTTTGATGTTCACAAGTTGATTCATTTTTGGACATGTAAAATCCACATCTTCTCCAATATGTCTTAACTAATCCTTTATGAAGGCATACCTACAACAAATACTTGTTTCTTGGATTTTTATGCCTAAACTAATTTGCTTCTATTAGTATTGTTGGCTTATGTTTCTTCTTTTTTTTTTTTCAATTTTTAAATGGAACATTTAGTTCATTTAAAGCATTGGAGAACTTTGCATATGATAATCAATTTATCTCTTTGTAGTCCTCATAGTAGTAGAGGGACTTTGAGGTAGAGATGGCTGTTTTTTCCTCTTTAACTAGCTACAAGGGACATATAAGTTTTAATATTATTGTTTCTCTTAGTACTCTTCTCCGTTTTTTTTTTCTTTGTGGAGGAATGTCGTTGAGGTTCATTTGTTTGAAGCTTGTTGACATTCTTAATATTTCTTCTCACTTTGTTTCCTTTATGTCAAAGCGGTGAGAGCATTCAAAATTTATTCTTCTCACGTTTGTTTCCTTTATGTCAAAGCGGTGAGAACATCGGAAATTTATTTGCCACTTTTTAAACGTGCAATAAGCATATAATCACTTGACATTGAAGCACAATAAAAACAATTTAAAGATTTTGTAGTTAAATTGTCTTATTCAATTTCTTCTTTGGACCACGTGCTTACATGTTTAACAAATGAAGTGTTAATTATTTGAAAATATGTCGTAGAATAGCCATTCTTCTTCAGATTTTAAATCTTCAAATCAAAAACTTTGACGGATGGTTTCATGCCAATTTTCCAACAATTAATTTACAAACAATCAACTATTAGTGTTTATTGAAAGACCATGAAATATTTGTTTTTCATTAGGATCTCAAACTCTTAGTTAAGCTAAATATAAAAAGTGAATACCCTAGTGCCGATTGTTAGAGTGGTATAAAAAAGTGACTTAAGTCTCTCAATGAGTACCAAGTTAGAGATTGTTTTTTAGAGTGCTTTATAGGTATCAACTAAGCTAATGAGCATTAGGCTCTAGTACAATTAAAGCTTAAAGGCACACTCAAAGAGGGTAGGGGTGGTGAATTAGGTGTGAATAACATTTTTGAATTCCTCTACTCAAACTCACATTAAATATATGTGAATAAGCAATCAAGCAAATACATACAAACGCACAAATGTAAGTGACAATGCATATAAGATATGCAATGCTACAAAGTGTGTAATCAAGATTATGCACAGTATAAATTTTATAACACTCAATGACACTAGAACACAAGGTTGTAATCAAGTATCTCACACATGTAATCACACAAGTATTTTATCATATATGAGAATAAGCTAGTTTTATGGGTCATGTTACAAGTGAGCATAATAATTATACTTGATCACATTAGTTATATATCACGTTCTTTATCAAACACTAGAAGCATGATTATGTCTGTGTTCTGAACACAACGACAAATATGATACGCAAGGATTGTTATGCTAAAGACAAGCAATTAAATGATTACTTACTAGTTATATATTAAATTTGGCATAGCGATTTGTGTAGTATATAGCACGTGAATCACCAAAGCTATGTATAATATGTAAATTAATGAATATGCACAAATTACAACTAGTAAGAGACCAAGATGGACACAATATATTTTTATGTGATTTGACACTTCTCAATCTTCATATCATCATAATAAGGTTAAATGGTTTGTGTTTATGTTATTCGGATTAGTTTTTCCTAGAAATTATATAATAAACTAGCTAGACAAGTTGTGTTTGGGCTATTTGAATTTCGCTCCAATGCTGACATATTTGGCGTATTCGGATTTGGTCAAATTTGGCCTGGGGTTCCTACTTAAGCTCCCCTTTGCTTAAGAGTTTACAAATGTCCCTGCTTATGGTAAAGATACCCTCTCCTTAAATTACACTTTTGATTTTACAAAGGTTGATTGGACTACGTATGTGCTCTCTTTTATACTTGCAAGTACAACTTTTATACCTTTCCTAATTGATTAGGAAAATCCAAATTCCCGAGCATACAAGAATACTTATCCAATGGTCTCTTGGAATGTTGTGGTGAATAAATTAATCAAACTAATCAAATTGCAAATAATCTCTCAAAAAACAATTACAAATTAAATACTTGAACATAACAATTAAATTCTAAATATTGATTTAGTTGAATGTATCAAGATTACTTCAAAATGATTTTTGAATTTATCCTCATCAACTCTTTAGTTGTCTTATCGTCTTATTAGATATATGTACAATGAGGAATGCCAACTTAATTCTCTAGAAAAAGCACCAAACATTCACAAAAAGCATCTCAAAAGTATGCTTCAAAAAATAGATTAACTAGTTGCTGTATGACCTGTTTTGACATATTGGATCCTTTAATAAACTAGTAGGAGGCTGTACAAACACTTGGCAAAGGAACATGTAACTTTATATTACATAGTATAATTTAATGAGTTTATAACATAAATATATGATATTATATATCAAGTCGTATTTAAACAACTCAATAAATCTTAATGGTATAGAAATCAAGCCCCCAAATATGCTAATTCATTGAGAATGAAGTAAATACCTAATTAATAATTTGTAGTGAATTAATCAGAATAAACATAATTAGTAAGTTTAATGAAAATATAGAAAATTTAGAATGAAAGACAACAACAACAAGCCTTTATCCCTCTAAGTGGGGTCAGCTACATGAATTATTTTTCTCCATTGTGTCCTGTTGAGTTTCATCTTTTCATTTAATTCTTATATATTAAGATCTTTTTTATACAATATGCCCAAGTTTTTTTAGGTTTACCTCTATTTTTCTTAACACAAGTCAAATCTAAAACATCTGCTCTTCTAATCGGATCATTAAAACATCTGCTCTCCTAACCGGATCATTAGATGGTCGATATTTAGAATAAAAGAAATTTATTTAAAATATGTTTGTTTGAGATAATAAAAATGAGCAAATTTTTTACATGATATGTATGTATGTAATTAATAGAGCAATATCTACATAATTAATAAATTGAAAATAAACAAATATTTTGAAATTTATGTCAAATAAATTTCTAAGACACTGAACGAAATTATTTTTATTATGGAAATGTAATTTAGAGTAAATATTAGCTAAATTGAATTGATTTTAGATATTAGCCAAAAAGGCACTGAATGATAATTTTATATTTTAATTTACTTATTAATAGTCACGTATGAAAGATCAGAGTAATATATCGTAAAATTCATTTTATAAATTACTGTCTTTTTCAATGCTTCCGGCTCCACCACCATGGTTTTGTTTGAGGGGACTGGCAAAGCAGGGTGAAGTTTTTGAAACTTTTATATCATTGTCCTTAAGGTTGTTACCTTTATGCTTATTTTTTTGCAAGGTTTGCTTTAAAGAGTGGCGGTAAAATCTCTATAGTTTCAACTCGGCAAGTTTTACACACCTGTCACTCAATTCCCGCTATTTACATAGCTGATATCTAAATTTCAATTTTTGCATATATGCCAACTTACCTATGCATGGAAAGGTGTATTTTATTTTTTAAAAGTTAAAATAGTGGCATTTTGCTGTGATATGAAATATTTGTGTTGTATAAGTGTAAAAATTAAAGTTTGGGCGTTAATTATGTAAATATACAAAAATTGGGTGTGTATGTAAATGCCCCTTAACGTATTAGTGGCTTTCTGAGCTCATTGGCTTGATTAGGCAAGTTATGAGACATTTCCAAAACTAATGATTTATTCATACAAGATCTTGATGTGAATTTTAGAGGGCATTCATTGTCCTGATTGAAAATTGCATCATTGGCGGTTACTTTTTCTAAAAATTCATCCTTTTCAACATTTATGGATAGATTTTGTTTTTGTTCTGGGATTCCTATTTGATTGCAATCAAATTGCAAATTGCAAATTTTGTTGTCCTCATTGCAAATTGCATTCTTGGCGGTTACTTTTTCTAAAAATTCATCCTTTTTAACATTTATGGATAGATTTTTATTTTTGTTCTGGGATTCTTATTTGATTCCAATCAAATTGCAAATTGCAAATTTCATTTTCCTGATTGCAAATTGCATTCTTGGCGGTTACTTTTTCTAAAAATTCATCCTTTTCCACATTTCTGGATAGATTTTGTTTTTGTTTTGGGATTCCTTTTTGATAATGAATAAATGTTAACTTGTATTTTGGATGTCGACTCTTCGCTTGATTCTGAGCGTGGAGCTTGAATAAAAGCTGTTGGAATCTCCTCCCTGATTTGTTCTTCTTTCCCTTTCTCTTTAATTACTTCTCTCTCTCATCTGGTCCCATTTACCTTGATTATTTATAATTTTATGTGATTTGAGGATTGAGGTTGAATTTCTTCAAATATTCCGCAACCTTGGTCTGAAAATCTCTTTTTTTTTTTTAATAACCATCTTTCTACGAAATTTGCATGTAATTTTAATTTGTTTATTTATTTATTTTTTGCTCTGGGTTATTACTTTATAAACAAAAGCTCTCAGTACTTCATTTTGTTCTGTTTGTTCACTTTGCACTGTACTTTTTCCCATTGCACGTAAATTTGAGATCCTATTAGCTTGACGTTTCTTGCATCTCCACATTTCATAGGACAGTGTATGTGGCTTAATCCTGATCACCATCAGTTTCATTTTCTTATTATATTAATTTAATGACAAATTCATGAATCCTTTTATTTTTCTCTTCATTCCTTTTGGGGATGGTATTGAGTCAAGTTTGAGCAAGCTCGTCTTAATTGAAAATTGAAAATTGAAACTTTTGGTTCCATCTGATTTTGTGCTAGGTGAAAATGATCGATTTTGAGTAAGTTTATTTAGCTATTTGCAGCCATTTCTATTAGTAATTTCTAAACGAGATTATACACACACTTGTACTTGAGTTTTTTTTCCTTAATTCTTAAAGTGGAGTTATATAAAATAGAAGTGTATACTTAGAGTTTTCACATGAATCAAGTTGATTTTTTCAAGTTAAATTGAATTAATATTGCCAACCTTGAATCAAAGAAAATCAATTTTGATTCCAGATCAATTATAATTGGAGCGATTATCGAATGTGTTTTTTTTGGTTTGAAACATAATTGTCAATCTGACTTCCTAACTCTAATTTGTGCAAATCTTGTGCAACAACATCTACTGATTATATTTTGTGTATATCTTTTTTCTTACAAATATCATATTAATTAGCTTACCTTGATTGTTGGTTCATCTTCTAAACTTTCTTTTACCCTCATTTGTAGCGCTGAGCATTTCTCTAGTATAATTATTTCTTAATTCTTTATAGCTGTATCATTTATCTGCCTTAATATTCTCATATATCACCCAACTTTCCCTGACTCCTTATTCTTCTAATGCTCGACTCGATATCACATAATCAATGTAATTCAATTTTGTAAAATTTGATGTTTAAATCTCAGCATGAGATCATGCATTGCACAGTTTATGAAAGAAGAGTTACAGCTCTTAAGCTGGCAGCCTACTATTGCAATCTTTGGCGATTAGTTTGTAAATGCTTCTCATTTATCTTGGAGATATTTGTTTCAAGTAAAGATAGTTAATAACTAAATGTAATTGTAGTAACCTTATTATTTAGTGAGAGTTGCGACGTGAATTTTAGGGACTTAGGATGAGACACATGATAGATAAGTAAACATTGCATGATTGCAATAAATTAGAAGTGAAAAATGCTTAGCAATTGAGAAATGCACATGCTATTGTATGTTAGGAAGGTTAATGATAGGAATATTATACGGATGGTAGTGGATAAAATGTTTGAAGAGTGAAGTTGAGCTAGGTGTGACAAAGTATGATTATACTTATAATGCTTTAAATCCACACAAAGGAGCTCTTTAGATTTGATAAAATATTAAACGTATTTGATCGGTTCGGTTTTATCTTTCTTGTGGAACTTCATTTCTAAGAGGATGCGAACTTATCGGAAAAGGGCTTTTTTGTAGCATTTTCTTAACAATGAAAATGGTTAGGAGTTAGATTATTCTTAAGGAATCAAACTTAAGTTGTGAACGATGAAGTTATAGAGAGGTAAGGTAATGCGAACTTAGAAAATTCACGTGAATATTGGAGAATCAATCTGTTATTATGCAATTTTGTGCGTAGGCAATTGAAGAAAAAATATAGAGTTCAATGGAAGGGTTCTTTTCTTGAAATTAAGAAGACATGATTGAGTATGAGCTTTAATTTTGAGTGAATTAAGAAAATATATGCATTGAAGCTACTATGAAGTTAGTGAAGTTTTAAATGATAGTGTTGATTAAATGTAGTTTTATAGTGGCCAAAAAATCATTTCAATCATGGCATAAATACATCAAGGATCAACTTTAAATTCATATGTTTTGAATTGATTCTAGAGATGCTTGTAAAGGTTTCAAAGCGAGTATGTTATTTGCAAATAATATAATTTTAATCGATAAGATATTTGCCACCAATAAATGGAAAGTCTAAACATTAGAAAAGATAAGGAGCTTAGATTATTGTAGAATGAAACCTTAGTAAATGAAATACAATTTTAGTTGGTGAGAATTGATGATTTTGGGTCAGTACTGCCAAAAGATCAAGGTATACCTTGGTGGATGGTTGGATTAAAAATCTTGGATCAATTATTTAGAATAACATGGATATAAATGAGGATACAACTTGTAGAGTTAAGATGTGAAGAGAGGCTCTATAAATACCACACAATGAGTGAATATAATGGGCAATTAAAGGTGAATTATTTAAAATTACTGCTAAACTAAGTATATTATTTATATTTGAATGTTGATGATGGAGCGATTAACAACTTAGTGAAGTATGACAGAAATGTGAATAATTAAGAAGGATATTAAGCATGTGTGCTAAAGTAAGGAATGATAGTTTGATGGAGCGATTAACAACTTAGTGAAGTATGACAGAAATGTGAATAATTAAGCAGGATACTAAGCATGTGTGCTAAAGTAAGGAATGATAGTTTGAGAGAATTATTTAAGAGATTGTGGCGATAACGCCTACTAAATATATGAAGTAGAATAACTTAGGGTCTGTTTGGCGCAGCTGTTGATTATTAAGAGATTATTATTTAAGAGATTGTGGCGATAACGCCTACTAAATATATGAAGTAGAATAACTTAGGGTCTGTTAGAATAACTTAGTGATATTGGCATGCAGATATAGCATGCATCGATGAGGCTGGTAGGCTAATGCTGGACTAGGAAGGGGAAACTATGGGCTACACTTAACATGAATTACTTGGAATGTGTGTATTTATGGATCTACCACTAGATTGTTGTGATATGATAATGATTGGCATGAATTTGGAGGGAACCGTACATTCAAAGTAAGAATTATTTTTGCCATTATTGATGAGATCATTGTTTCATAGATCAATTTGGAAAATACATTCTAATTTCGAAGATTTATGCCCTTGAAAAAATTGGTAATATCAAAGTACATGATTGATTTGCTTGAATTTCTTATAAAAGATTATTGAAGGGTCTTTTCTTAATGGTAAGAAGCTCTTGTTGGCGAGACAGGTGTTTTACACCCCAAGTTTGAATGGTTGCGTGCAATAAACATTTCATGCCTTTAAATTGACTAATAGCTACTTATAACATCAAAAAATATATACTTGTTACCATTAAATTTTATAGAACAAAATTATTAAGTTTTTTGTTAGATTTAAATGAAAATATGGCACTAAATAGGACGCAATGGAGAAAAAAGATTCATGTAGCTGACCCCACTTTGTGGAATAAAAGTTTTGTTGTTGTTGTTGTTGTTGTTGGCCTAATTAAGAAACATCGCACCTTCACACCAAACTTAGTATATCACTTCTCCATTTCTCTCTAAATTCTACCTTTTCATGATTTTATTCCAATCAATGCAATATCATATCATCTATATATAGTTCATCTTTGCAAATCTATCCATCAAGTTCTCTCATAAACACACCCAACTCCATCTTTTGCAGGTCGCCATCCCCGTAATACCCACCATTAGAGTTCTGGTTACATTCACAAAATTCGAAGAACTACAACCAGCCGAAGAGTTCACAACGCCACCTTCAAGCCCCGGCAGCAAGAGCCCCTCCACCCTCGTGCAGCCCTCGGCATCATGGCTTCAGTGGCTAAAAGGTCCGTACCGTCAGAACTACCCGATGGCGTTGATGCCTCTGGGCTCCGGCAATCGCGTCGAAGACATGCAGGATCCGTTCTTGATACCACCAGATTACACGTGGACCACACCGGAGGAGAAGAAGAAGAAGATGCAGGAGAACAAGAAATCCAGGAAAGGGAAGAGGAGCTCACAAGCAGTCAGATCTCTCTAGTCATGGGGGCTCTTTTAAAGGCTGCAGGTTAGTGTATGTGTATGTATCTCATGGAGGTTTGGAGATTTGAAGAAGAAGAGCAATGGTGCTCTTATTCTTCTTATACATATTTGGGCTGTAGTGGTTCTCCTGAAGATGATAAAATTGTAAAATTTTTATGATTTAGTTTGAATCATTTATGTGTTTTAGGAATTGTGCTGAGACATTTTCTCATCTGGTGGAATATATATTCTGGTCTCTAATGTTTGAGGTCTTCCAAGGGTAAAAGTTAGACAATTGTTGTAGATATATTGTTATTTATCTGTGTGGTGCCTCTAGTTTGGAATCTACGGTTTTGTAATTCTGGAAAAAATATTGCATCAGGAGCATTTCAATCAGGGTCTGTCATATGTACAGACAGACCCACCCATATAATAAATAAAACTTTTTAATGCATGGGCATGCTTGCCTGTATATGTGGCAGACCCTGTTTGTAGTCCTGATGTAGATGCAATATTTTTTCACAATTCTAACCCTTTATGTAGGGTGTTTTATGTATTTTTTTTTATTTTTGGATGTGGATCGGATATTTTTTTCCTCGGGAGTGGTGATGATTGTGTGATTTGTCCAGGGGGTAAATGAATAAAAAAAATTGTGATATTGGTAGGTATGCGTAATTTCAGGAAATATGCTGTATATAGCTGAAAATTTGACCGACAAGGTTTGGGATTACATTAAAAAAGAGTAGGTCGGCTACATGAGGATGATTATCAAAATATGCGTTCATCAGTTATAATGTATTGGTCGTATGTTTATAGTAGAAAATAAGGGCTAACTTAGTATGAAACCTCTACAAATTTGATTGTGACATAATCCTTTTACATTAGAATAATACGAAAAGCATCATGTAATAGATTTGGATGTTAGTTTTGGATGTTTGGCATTTGAATACTTCAATATAGTGTTATGCTATGCATGTGAAACCCCCAATACTAAATCATATAGGACAAAAAATATTATAAAGAAATTTACAAAAATACCATAATTTTTTTTGTATTTACATAATTAGCACTTAAAATTTGATATTTACACCTACATTGGCTTGGAAAAGTGGAAGGAGAAGCATTTATGCTAGGTGATTGATTGTAAATTAACATGTGATCATGTTTTATGAAGAAGTTTAGAGTGGTTGAGGGGTCATTGAGGTGGCTTATCTTGTTAAAGTGGGACATGAAGATTATGTGATGGTGAAAGTTGAGATGTGAGGTGGTCAATTCGGCGAAATAATATGCGGTTTTGGAAATGTTGGAGCGTATGAACGGTTATCACTCAATATGGTCAGGATGGTGAGTGTATGAACGGTTATCACTCAATATGGTCAGGATGGTATGTGAATATGAGTTGGATTGTGAATTTAGCTTGAAGATCGTTAATCACTCGAAAATTGATTCAAATTTTAACTTAGGATGGAGATTAGATTGAAATTAACGTCGGATGTTTTTTGAGTCGACTTAGAGCCATATATGGATAGCTTGAGATCGGTTCAAATTAATTTTTATTTATAAAGGTTATGTATAATGTTAGATAAAATCGAATGTAACAAGTCACGAGCCGATTTCGAGTTGAAATAGATCAAAATAGCTCAATTTGAGCCATCTTATTTCAATTTTGGGCATGATTGAGCCAACTAGTTGGAACGGATCCAAATAACTCAAATTTGAGCCAGCTCATTTCGATTTAGAGTTGGATCGATCACGATTCAATTTGAGCAAGCAAGCTCAATATCAAACAAAACGAGCCACGGGCCGGTTTTGATTCGAAGTTGATCCATTAGAGCTAATTTGAAACCAGCCCCAGCTCCACTCGAAATCAACTCGTTAAGAACCCTAGATACATACCCCCCAATTCCTACGTATTTACATATCTAACACCCAAACTTATACATTTTACATGTATACAACCCAAATCTTTCCATATCACGTCAAATATACCACTATTTTAACTTTAAAAAAACTGAAATACACCTTTTAATGCATAAGGTGGCACAAATGTAAAATACATATCGAATTGAGTGGTATGTATGCAGCTATTCCTCCAAATTAACTCTACTTTCAGATGAGAAGAATCAGTAACACAGAAGAAAGCAGTAATGCACAGTAGAAGCCTATCCCTTCACATCCTGACCTCTTAAGAAAAATTTTCCTGCAAAAATCTCTTCTATACAACATCCGAGCTCCTGTATCTCTCATAATAATTTTACTTCCCAGAAGAAAAGAGTTGGTCACTCCCTGTACATTGTTGTTGACACAGATGTTGATGCAGCAGCAATGGCTTTTCAGTTCTTCACTCTTTGGATATTGCTCCATGAACATGGGAAGCAAACAGTAATTTAAAAATAAAAAAAAATCGAAGTTTGTCTGATTTTGATTGAGAGGTTATGAGGGTATAAATAGGCAGATTGGAATCATAGATAGCTTTGTTTCATTTTCATGAAACATTTTATGTGACAGAAGTAAGGTTAGATTCCAAGAAATTACACTTTCTCCACTTTTTGGGGGGCTGCAAGCAAAGCATAAATTCATGTTGCGCGACTAATATTGTTGGAGTCGACTAATGTTGCGCGACTAAAGTTAATCGGATCGTATTATTATTATGAATCGAGTTCAACAAATGGCTAAACATTTAAGCAAACTCGATGAGAGCTTAGGTGGTGTTTGGTAGCTTCCTGCTAATAGGATTTAGCCACGGATTTAACTAAATCCAGCTAAAAAATGAAAAATTAAATCCGATAAATCTACGTTTCTCATTTTCTGTATATTTTACGACGTAAATTTAGATTTAGTAAATCTGATTACCAGGCAAAATTATTTCGTCGTCACTCGCAAGCTCCTCTGTTTGCGACCGTATTTGGTAAATTCTATTTAAAATAAATCTATGTTGCGGCCAAACACCACCTTAATGTTGCCGAGTCACCTAAATTAACTCGTCACAAAGAAGAAGACGTGAGAAGAGATGATCTACTTGGCGACAAATTCGGCAATTAAAGTAGAAGATTCATATAAGACTAATTGGCCGCTTAGAATAAAATTAGATTTATTGAGGGATCTCACCGTAGGACTTGGCAAAAGAAGCTATTCCTCAAAAGATCTCGCCCTCAACATTGAACTTGTCAGGAGTTATTAATACATTTTAAGAGCAAAAGTTTAAAAAAGATTTGGATATTTTTATAACGAGAGATTTACATGCATACCACTCAATTCTTATGTATTTACATATCTAACACATACTTCAATTTTTAACATACATGTAATCTTTACATATGCATGAAAAGTTGTATTTCACTTTTAAAAGTTCAAAAGTGAAGTTTAGGCATCAGAAATGTAAATATGGAGAAATTGGGAGGTATGTATGTAAATGCCCCTATTATAAAAAGCATTGTTAAAACTTAGTACATAATCTTCCTATTGCAACTCAATTATAACAAGGCCTAACACATTCAATAGTATGGGTTCAAATTTTGATTGGCTCAAAGTAGACCAGCTTATATTTTCTGATGGAAATCTACTAAAATTCCAGAGCATGTCTCTCTAATTTTTCCTTTCTCTATTAAACTTTATCTGTTAGTATGAAATAACTGTGATGAACAACAAGAGAAATGAAACTATTAAATGAAAGAACAAATATATATATATAGTGTCAGCTCACATAAGATCTCACCAAAGAAAGGGAATATTTTTCTTGTACAAAAGGTTGAGGTATTTATAAACTTCTACAAGTCCATTTATAAGGAAGAACACCAAATGGGTCAATAAAACAAGAACACGGATTGCAATCTAAATGCTATAATAAGATAAATTCGACGGAAGTGAATCTCAATCAATGTGATCATAATTTCCTATTAAAGTGGGCCCTAAAAAAATTGAATCACAAATTTAAAAGTATTTGCCTCGACACAAATTTTAATAAATGCATAATAGATCTTCGATCTTTGAAAGAATATTCTCCACATATTTCACAAAACGGGATAAACAATACATACCAACTATGCCTAAACAATGCTCAAACTTAGCTTTGGAAATGTCTGAAGGTACTAATTTTGCTTACAGGAATATCACCAGGAGCAATAACTTTATAAATGAAATGATAACGAGCATCAATATGCTTATTTTTTTCATGAGCAACTGATTCTTAGTAACACATTACTATAAAAATTTTCAAATCTTCACGAAACTCTCCAAAAGAGCCTTTCAACCAAAAAACTTCTTTATAAACTTCAATAATTGTCATGTATATTTCAGTTATATAAAATAATATTATAATATGCAAAGCAAGATTCCAGCTAATAGCACAGTAACAATGGTAAACACATATGCTATAAGTGATTACCTCCTATCAATGTCTCCAACAAAGTTTAAATCAACATAGCCAATAACTCTATTTGTAGTTCTCTTAAACAAACATCTTTAGTTCTACACAAATATTTGAGAATCTACTGAACTGCTTTCAATTCTCCTTACTCGGATTACTCATGTGCCTGCTAATTGCAGAAAATATAACAAAGCATATGTGAGAGATCTCACGGTACTAAAATTTGAAACTCAAGACATATACTCAAACTAACTATTTGACAGTGGATACAAAACTGATGAGAGTCTAAAACATGAAACAAATAGAATATTAATACGTTTGAAATTATAAAAATTAAATATGTGCAAGATTTTGTCAATGCACCATTTCTGACACGAAAATGTTGTCTTTCAATCTCTTTGAATCACCAGGCTACAATTTTTTTTGCAAATCTTAAAACTCTCATCTCAAACTTACTACTAAATTGAGTCTTCCATTTCTTTATTTCTCTATTATTCATATCAACTTTCAGCACATCATTAATATATAAGAGCAAGAAGATAAATATTATATCAATGTTTCTCTTACAGAAAACAAAACAATCATAACTACTCTTAAACTCATGAGCAATTATAAATGAGTTAAATTTCTTATACCACCACCTAGGAGATTATTTTAAATCGTAAAAAGCCTTGAACAAACAAGCATGGTCTTCTTTTCATGTAGCCATGAAGCATTCAAGTTGTTGCATATAGATAACCTCAAGTTTTTTATGTAAAAATGCGGTCATTACATCTAGTTGTTCAAACTCGAGTTATGATTAACCACAATATTATGTAAAGTTTGAATTGAACTATGCTTAGCCACTGAAGAGAATAAATCTATAAACCCTACAGCTAAGGTTTGACTGAAACCCTTTGCAACTACTCTAGTCTTGTATTTAGCATATTCTACTCCTGATATACATTTAGTCTTAAAAATTTATTTATAGCAAACAAATTTCTTCTCTTAAGATAACTTCACTAAATCACAAGTGATACTGAAACTAGTTAAGATTTAGTGGAACACAAAAGCAAACTTTTATTAATATAGAAATAGGGTTGCAACATGACACGATGGAAAGGGAAAAACAGCGACAGACCAATCTCCGGCCGGGGCTGGAAGAGTAGATCCGAGAGCGGGGGTGGCGTCGACAACATAGTGAGGGTATGGGGGAGAGTTGGTGGCTAAGAGGTCAGTTAGGAAGGGGTTTGGGATCCGGTAAGTGGGCTGGACAGCAAGCATGGCTGCAGTAAAAGGGGTTAGTCAGGGGCTGATAGGTAATCTGGAGGGCTGAGACAGTCCAGTTGAAGGCAGTAACAGAGGCAACCTGAAGTGGGGGCCGCTGGAAAAGGCCGACTGAGTGCTGAGAGGAAATTTGGGAAGTTAGATTGCAAAGTTAGGTTGGTTTAACAAGGGCGGCTGGGTGATGGGATGAAGTATGGGAGGACGACAACAGAGGAGAGGGAAGGAGAAGGGTTACGTACGAGTAAAAGGGAAGATAAAACACCATCTGGAGTAGGATACAGTCGGAGCACCACCACCTCCTCGGACACAGCCCTCAAAAAGAGGGAACTCCACAAAAGAATCTGAAATCAACACACAACAAAAACTAAACCCTAAATCCAGAAAACAAAGATTTAAAGACTCTCACAGAGGGAAAAAAAGAAAAGGAAAACTCCCATAAGGAAATCACAGAAAAGGAAGGTGGGAGAAGGGGCTGGCGGCACTGTTGTCCCCTCTATAGGCCGCTCGGTCCAGTTGGGACTGGACCAACGCCTATGCCAACTGGTTCAGTCGGCTGGCTCGTTCTTGCTCCCATGCAGGAAAAATGCCGCACCTAAGTCACCAAGCGTCATTCTTTTGTAGATATTCTAACTCTTGCATAATAATTATCCACTAACTAGAGTTAACTGAATTAAATGTCTCTCGATAACCAAGTCTTTCACCACGCTCGATACCTACACTCTGTGGTAACTTAAATTCTCTCCTTATTCTATCCTTGTTAATAGAATATTATAGTGGTTACTGTCTTAGAAATGAGAAAGAACTTAACTGAGAAGTAATATTAATGATATACTTTGTCTCAATCTGAAACTCCACAACATCAAGAGATCCTATAATAATTGTTGCACGTAAAAATACAAGCCCATCGAATACAATATCTCTACTAATAATCACTTTTTTTTTAATTTTTGGGCACCATAACTGGTTGCCTTTAACTCCAATTTTATCAAGGAATAGATTTAAGATCCAACTTGCCATTATTAGCATAAGCATAAGCAGAGCAGCAAAAAATTTAATTGAAAGTAATTTTTAAGTTTACCTGACCAAATATTCTATGAAGTCTTCTTGCCAAAAATAATGAAAAGAATACGATTCACTGAATAATAAGCCAAAGAAGCAACAACATCCTATAATGATATAGATAGTCCTACACTGGAATGTAATTGAATACAACTTCTCTATTATAATCACATTCATCCACTCTACCACACCATTTTATTGCGCAATACATCAGACAATTAAGTCCCTCAATATTCCTTCTAATTTTTAGAAAATATCAAATTCTTCAGAATAAAAACACAAATTGAAGACATAATTTTCTTCAATCTCATTTTCAATCATAATTTGATACACTTTAAGGGTAATTAATACAGCACTCAACTTTAATAAGAAATTAAAAATTTTCTTAAGAAATCATCAATAATCGATAGTATGCATCTCATCCCACATTTAGATGGAATTGTGGACAGCCCCTAAAGGTCAACAAGTATGTAGTCTGACATCCTCTTAGTAGTATGAATGTATGTGTTAAAATTTAACTCTCTTCTTCTTTCCAAATACGCAGTTACTCGTAAAACATTGATTTAGTAATAATTTGGCCATCTAGAAGTCATCTTTTACTCAATTCAACCATCTCATTCTCACTTTTGTGCCCAAGACACATATGCCAGAATCTACTCGTTTCATTATTTGACGTAGAAGAAATGATAACGTCTGCATCACAACCACTATGGAGCGCTGTAAGTTATATAATATAACAACCTCCTTTTGTTCCTTCACTATTATAAGAGAGTTTTATCAACTATACATTCAATAGAATAATTGTACTCAAGTTCCTCTTCGAATTAGAGATATGTCTCACATCACCAAGTGTCTTAAGAACTTCATCAAACATAACCAAGTGTCTTAATAACTTCATCGAACATATTGATTCGATCGTTCAAATATCAACAATCTTACAAGAGCATTATTCTCATTAACACAGTACCCTTAGAAACTATTTTATATATTAAAAATTATTGAAATATTGAAGTTGCATAGCTTATCTTATTGGTAGAAAGAGGGGTATATAAACCCTATTACAAGGGACACTCATAAGGAAAGAAATAAAAACAGAATAATGAGAAATAAGAAAGTAAATAAAAATAAATAATACGACAATCTGCATATTAATTACGGCTAGAGATTGTCATTATTATTCTAATATTCTAATGTTCCCACTAAAGTTGAAGCAAAGATGTCAATTATGTTCAACTTGGATTTGAAGTCTTCGAACAGTGGCCGTGGAAGGTTCTTCGTAAGATATCTGCTAATTGGCCAACTAAAGGGCACAGGGCACAAAAGGAACACAAATTTCCCCGGACTCAAGTTTTTCCTTAATGAAGTGTCTGTCAATCTCCACACATTTGGTACGATTATGCTGGACCGGGTTGTGGGTGATGTTAATGACTGCAGACGATCGGAGGTCATCATACGTAGTTCGCAGAGCATGATGCGTAACCAGAGAGCTTCATAGATACCCAAGGATATTGATCATAATTCAGCTTCAACACTGCTAAGAGCAACCCTCGACTGCTTTTGTTTTTCCACATGCAAGATTTCTCCACACAAATGAGCAGTACCCAGAGGTAGAACATCGATCATGTACTGATTTGACCCAATCAACATTTGTATAAACAACAATAGACGAGAGTTGTGACACGAGAAAAATAAACCTGAGTTCGGTGTGCCTTTTAAACAGTGGAGAATCCAATGGACAACGTGGAGATGGTGTTCATAAGGTTCATGCATAAATTGACTTACTATACCAACCGCGTGACATGTGTCGGGGCGTGTATGGGCGAAAAAGATGAGTTTCCCCGCAAGGTGATAGTAGTGAGCTTTGTTAACATGAACATTATTGGAAACATCAAATAATTTTTCATTTAGATTCATTGGGACAGCCACCAATTTGCACAAAAGCAGTGTGTTCTAAGTTAACCGGTCAATCACATATTTGCGCTGAGACATACAAATGCCCCGAGATGACCGAACAACTTTCATGCCTAAGAAGAATTGGAGGGATCCCAAGTTCCTCATTTCAAAGGACGTAGCTAGAATGTCTTTCAAAGACTCCAATGTTGGTAGATCATTTCTTGGGAGCACAATATCATCGACATAGACGATAAGAATAACAATCTGGCCATTGAATGAATATCAGAAGAAGAGAGTATGATCCGATTAAGCCTGAGTAAAACCAGGACCCAATACTACCTTTGTGTACTTGTCAAACCATACCTTTGTGAACTTGTCAAACCAGACCTTTGAGAATTGCTTTAGTCTATAGAGAGAATTCACAGCCGACACACTTGCCCTTGAGAGACACTAGAGTCAAAGCCAAGAGGGCGGGACATGTATATCTTCTCTGTAAGATGTCCATTTAGGAACACATTCTAGACATCGAGCTCAAATAAGGGACAATCAAGATTCACCACAAGAAATAACAAGACTTGAATGGTGTTTAACTTGGCCATCGGAGCAAATATCTTCTCATAGTCAACTCCGTAGGTCTGTGAGTATCCTTTGGCGACCAACCGTGCCTTATTGTGTTCAAAGGATCCATTTTAGCTGAACTTAGTGCTAAAAATCCATTAGCATCCCACTGCTTTCTTACCCCAAGGAGTATCTACGACACACCATGTATGGTTCCGCCGAAGGGCACTCATCTCCTCCATTACTACAGCTTTTCAGGCCGGATCCACTAGTGCAGCTTCAATAATAGTTGGGATCTGATGATCCGTTGTAGTAGAAAATAGTCAGTAGATCAGCTATAAACTGCAAAAAGAGACAAAATTTTCCATGGAATAGAGAGAGCATGCCTGATTGAGTACATTATTCAAGGAACTCACCTCCACATTTGTAGTAGTAGTGCTAAGAATGTCGCCAGGAGTGGATTCAAGGTCCTGCAAGAAGTTGGCGGGCTAGAGAGTGGGGGCATCAAGACGAGGGCGCGAGGTGTAAGCACAGAGAGTGGGAAGAGGTGGTGGAATAACAAGAACCGGGGATTCCTCTATGACAGGAACGATGAGGGGAACATTCATATGAGTAGGACAAGGAATATTGTCCAAGAACTCTAGCTTCCCCTCACTTGAGGTGGAATTAGAAAAATAAGGAAAATTTTTAAAACATGAGACATCAGCACTTACATAAATTTTGTTTGTGATAGAATCAAAGAACTGATACCCTTTTTGAGTGGCAGAGTACCTTAGGAAGACATTTTATAGATCAGAAATCAAGTTTACTTCGAGTGGGAGCAGTGTTCCGAACAAAGACCATGCACTCATATATTTTGGGATCTAAAGTGGAAAAAACTCGATTGACAAAAAAACGTGACATCAAGATGGCTAAGGGGGTTCATAAGTTGTGAATTTTAGAGGTGACTTTATTTATGAGAGAAGTGGCAGTCAGTATGACATCATTACAAAAATATTTCGGGACATTAGATTGAAACATAATGGAGCAAGCAACGCCGACGAGATGTCGTTTTTTTCTTTTGGCTACTCATTTTGTTGAGGAGTGTCCGTACATGAGCTATGATGGAGAATGCCCTTACTCACCAAGAATCCATCTAAAATAAAATTAAAAAACTCACGGTCATTTTTGGTCCAAAGGATTTGAATTGGGTCAAAATAAAGATGTAGAAGTTCTGGAAGGAGACAAAAACTTTCGATTTGTCTTTTAAAATAAAGTGTCACTTCATCTAAGTAATGTCATCAATCAAAGTAAAAAACCATCATTTATTGATGTAGTTAAAAGTACAAAAGGGGTCCCCATACGTCCTGTGAATGAGTGAAAAAGGAGTGGAAGGTGTGTAAAGTTGGGGTGGATAATGAACCCGATGATGTTTGGCTAACTGACACGTCTCACAATTGAAACTATAAAGACTTTTATTATAAAACATGAATGAATACAAATGTTTTAAATATTGAAAACTAAGATGAACAAAATAATAATGTAACAATATAATAGAGCATTCAGTGACTCCAGATAAACTATAATTATTGAGTGGTATGTCCTCGTTTTCTGTGTTTTTTATTAGGAAGTATTAGATTCCCGCTACTCGTTTGGCAGTTTCAATCATCATCCCCAAACGAAGATCATGAAAGACACAAACATCATGGAAGAAATGAGCAACACAATCAATATCATACATCAACTTACTATAAATAAAAAGTTACATTTCAACAACGGTACACATAATAGATTCTAAATTTAGTCTGACTGTTTCAACAACAGTACATGTAACAGATTCTAAATTTAGTCCGACTGTTATACAAACAAGAACTTTATCAGCAGGCACTATGGGAGTCATCCACAATTCTGACTGTATCTTTTCCAGAATATGAATAGTATGTAGAAAAAATTTACGAGCATCCAGTGATCTGGTCTGTGACATCTGAGTCAATGATCCACAGACTAGAGGTAAAAGACATGAGTGCCATAGAAGTAGTACTTTGACGAACATCTGAGATTGACAAGTCAACAGAAAACTGATTGGATCCAAGTAGCTTGATTAAGTGCTCCATCTGAATTTTCAGAGAGCTAGAGGCTTACGGAATGCTCTGGGTAGGTGCTGGTTGAACCGTGGTAGAGATCTGATGTCGTAATGAGACCCTTGCTAGCAGAGGATTTGGTCAAAGTTTTATATGTCGGTTTTCCATTGAGCTTCAAACACTTGTCACGAGTGTGGTTGGGTTTGTTACAGTAATCACAAGTGAGGTGACTTGCCTACAGTGGCGTTGAAGAGTGTTAAAAACTAATAGAGACCAAGGCAGACAATTCGATTGAAGGGGTGGAAGTACCGAGCATGACAAGTCTCCTACTCTCTTTGCGGCGAATCTCAGTGAAAGCAGCGCGAGTGAAAGGAAGAGGATCCCAACAAAAAATATGGCCTCGAACTTCGTCAAGGTTTTTATTGAGGTCTGCCAAGATTTGGAATATGTGATCTTTTTCTACAATTTTTTGGAAGAGAGAAAAGTCGGTAGGAAAGTCCCAAGTATAGTCATAGTACAAGTCGCTATCCATCCAGAGTGCAACCAGGTCATTGTAGTATTGGTCACGGTCCTTCATCCCGAATTTGCCTGTTGAATCTTCTTAAACATCTCATAGATTTGGTCGGAATTTCCGACATTCGAGTAGGAATCACAGACTGCCGTCCAGAGGTTACTAATAGAAGGAACACATGAACGACCAATCAACGTTTCCATGGAGTTGATCATCCATAACATGACTATGGAGTTCTCCATTTTCCAAGCTTCATATTGGGACCATTGGAGAAAGTTATTGTCGTTCAATTTGTGAGTTATGATCAAGAAGTTCATTTTGGTTTTTGGTCCTCCGGTCTGCACGGGAATGAAGGTTGCATTCAAACCTCCGGTGGAATCAAGAACGCTTTCAGAAGATGGCTCGGTGCTGGAGGAGTCTTCCATGGTTCCGACTGAGCCAAAAGAAATATGATCGAGATTTGGGGACATCACTGGATTTCAACTACAGAGGAGGCTGGCGGGAGAATCTGCACTTGCAGGGAGGACTACGACAGCTGCAGGAGAGGACCAGTGGCTGCAAGAGAGGGCCAGCGACTACAGGAGAGGGTCGGCGGTTGCAGGAGAGGGTTGGTGGCTGCAGGAAACTCCAGGGAAGGGCCTGAGATTGTACGTTCCAGTCGAAAAGGCCAGCGGCTAGGAGTCCCTACCGGAGACCCTGCAGGGAAAGCTAACAGCGGCAACAACAGGGAATATAAACCCTATTACAAGGGACCTAGTTCCGATACATGTTAAAATATTGAAGTGGAACAGCCTATCTTATTGATAGAAAGAGGAGTATATAAACCAAGGGATACTCATAAGAAAAAAAATAAAAGCAAAATAAAGGGAAATATGAAAGTAAATAAAAACAAATAACACAATAATCTGCATATTAATAATAGCTAGGAACAGTCATTATTATTATAATATTCTAATATATCATATGATATATATTAAATTAGAAACTATTTTATATATTCTAAAGGATCCATCTTAAAAACTATTTTACATATTAAAAATCAATTCCTATTATGATATATTTTAAATGTGCAAGTTGAATTAAGAATTCAATCATACCAGAGTTCACATTCGAGACAAATAGGAGTTCACAATTGCAAATAACTTCTCAACAACAGTGACTTCACTAGAATGATTTAATTATTTTCCCTTCTGATTGGTAGTTGCTTTCTTATTTTTGGTTTTGTAGTTTGTAGCAATCATATTTGACGTGTCATGTTTTCTTATGATAATTATATATCTTATTCTTATTCTTAGATTTTGACTTACTATTTTTATTAGCACTAGAACTCCATTCATGAGTTCTACCTTGAACAACAAAGCCTTCTATAAGAGTAACAAGTTTATCCACAAGTGGTTTCATATTATTTTTATAAAGCAGGATATCATATACTCCATCTAGAGTACATGTTTCCTGACCATGCAAGCATATATCTCTTAAAGTTGGAGATGATTAAAGAATTAATATCAAAATTTTCGTCGTCATACTTAACTTTCACGGTATATAAAACATAGATGATTTTCTTAAATGTAGTTAAGTAATCTATAAAGGAGGCACCTTCAGACATCCTGTGAGAGTGCACATTATTTTAAATGTAGGTTAGTGGTGAAACTTTTAATCATTCACAATTGCTTTGATTTTAGTCATAACAAAATAATGATCTTTTCCTTTAAAATTTGATTTGATAAATGAAAATGAATTTGAGATAAAGTCATCCGATCCTTGCGTTGGTTCTCTTCCAGGGTCCAGAATGAAGGCACATTATCAAATCTTCATAGTGTATCGTTTAAATTCATCTATGTCATACTCGCATTTTAACATGTCAAAGAAAAAAAATTGATGTTGCAATCCAAAATGGGGATATCGAACTTAATTATTGTCATCATTGAGGTCAAAACCTCGCTATGATATTACTTGTTATAAAATAAGAGGTATAAACAACAATAGAAATAAAAGTAATAAAAGAAAGCACATACATATTTATGTGGAAAACCCTTGACAAGAAAAATCATGAGCAAGGGAGGAGAAATCACTATACTAAAAAAGGAATCACAACTAAAGAGTGCCGGGTCACATAAAATCTCACCAAAGAAGGGGGACATTTTTCTAGTACAAAAAATGGGGTATTTATTGTACTAGCCTGAACTCTCACCTATCGAGATATTGTCTTCTTTGGCTTGATAGACTAATAGTTTTTCCCCATTGGTGTAACTTCCCAGATGTCACTCATTCCAGAAATGCTCTCATGAAAGCGCACTTTACTTTCGAGTTTTTGATGAAATTTTAATCATTATATCAAAAGATGTCTCGATGTTTATAAGTTCGACTTCATTCTACATTTCACAATCTCCACCAATGAAGTAATTGACGACCTCGTCAAATTGCTTATACCAGAATCATCCAACTGGCAGATATTACTAACTTTACACGGATATAATGCTCTAATATCACTTGTAACATCCAGAACTCTAACCCATTGAGATATTGTCGGCTTTATTTAGATAGACCCACGGTTTTATCCCATAGGTGTAACTTCCCAAGTGGTCAACCATCCTTGGAATGCTCCTATAAAAGCACACTTAACTTTGGAGTTCTTGATGAAAAAGGCATTTCAACGTTTAAAGTTCGACTTCATTCCCTGAGGGGTTTCACATTTATAGACTTCCACTACTCCTTTTATAGGAAAAAGCTCAAAAGAGGCTAATAAAACAAGAGCACATGGATTACAGTCTAATGACTATAATAAGATTAATCAAATGATTGAGATTCTCAACCAGTATGCTCATAATTTCCTAATAAAGCAAGTTAAACCCACAAAATTCGGGTCACAAATTTAACATTTCTCATATCTTCCAAGGACAAATTTGAACCCAACACATTTTTAATGAGTCAGACTTCATCCGCTTCTCAAAAAAAATTGACTAGTGTAAATAGTAACTACACTTTAAGACATACATATTACATGATCGATTTGATTAAGTGCCAGTTAAGATTTCTAGTACTCCGTAAGCTTGCAACTTTGAAAATTTATCAGCTTATTGGTCTAACTATAAGACAATCATAGCCAAACTAACCCATAGGAATTTCAGAGAAGGATGCGATATAAAAAAACAAATATGTACAAAATGTGCATCTAATTATATGCTAAAAACAGGTATATTACATACCTATACACATGATTCTACACAGAATGTGCACACGATGGGATGATTTTGTGCCAAAATTTAGAAGAACTCATCTTACCATGCCTTCTAGTTCAAAACTTTCATCTTTTACCATGATGCAAAAGGTTATTATACACCTGAAAAATAGCATAAAATGCCGGTCAGAATGTGTTCACACATGTTAAAAATCTTTCAAATAAGGAAATAAATCATCACCGAAAAAGAATTGTAATAGCTGAAGTAAAATACAGCATATAAAACTAAGATTTTTTAGTGTCATCTCAGAAGATTGGAAAAATAAATGAAAAATACAGCTGAAAGCGGGTATATTAAAAGAGGAAATAACAATGAATAAAAAAAAATCACTCTTTGATGAACAAAATAAACCGATCATAAACCAAAGGATACATTAGCTAACATAAACTTTGAATTTAATGTCAAAATTTCAGAAAGTTACAACATCAATCATTTATTCTCTCATATATGCATGGAAACAAAAATACTATACATAAACAGAGATTAATAATCTATCAATACAACAAGAAAAAATCACCAAATTACCAGTTGAAGAACGGTCACCAAAAGTAGCTCGTTACAAGGAAATTTGCATACAGCTGAAGTAGCACGTCCATAGAGAGAGCTACGCTATCATCTTCCCCAACCATTCACTCTCAGAGAGAGCTACGCTATCATCTTCCCCAACCATTCATCTAATTCCCCATAATCTATGCTCAGCTCTCTCAGAGGAGGTATATTCTCCATGGCAAATATCATTAGATGAGGATACAACAGATTATAGTGATCATATAAAACGAACTGCACAAAAGCATTCGGGCAACAACTGTGACAAAAATAAGAGGCCACATTCCTAGCTCTTGAAACATCAAGGGAGAAGCTCAATTCTGACAAACAAGGATATTTTGGAGGAATAAAATCTGGAAAAACATCAGATATATCTCCCCATTCCACCCATCTTTCAGGAAAACGATTGGGATAAACCAAACTTTCACCAGCCATGGAAAGCAGTTCCGTTTGCTGCTTTGTAAGCACTATTCCACTAAATTCACAAATGAAAGTCCCAGCTCGAATCAAATCCCAGGATCGAACGCCCCAGCCTGTTTCGTTCGACCGGAAGACTTCCAATCGGTGTTGAATTCCCTTCTGGCTCACTCGGTTCGGACAACTCAGTGGGCACCTGCAAGCAATGCCACACTCATATATCATTGGTTTCCCTCTTAGAAGAATTCCACTTGAATCATAAGCAAATTCACCCCCATTTAGGGTTGCACAGATGCAATACGATGAACAATTTGTACCACATTGGCATCCACCTCTGCATTCACCATGAAACTTTTCCTGGAAAGCCGGAGGGTAGATTGGACGGGCAAGATAATCAAAATGTAGAGGATCCCGATTATCATCAAGGTCATTGAAGAAGGAAACAGGGAAGCTCTCCCTCCCTTCTGAGAAGTCATTGCAGAAGAAACCAGTCTTCCTTACTTCCGTTGAATTGGATTTCAAGCTTTCTGCCAGCTTCAGTGTTGCACTTCCCATCTCTTCTTGGCCCTCTATTCTCAAAAGCTTGTATTTGTAGACTCCATAACCAGACTTTCCAACATCTAGCCAACAATCAACAATTTTATAAAGGCCATCGTAGACATAAACCCTACCCGTAGGGCTGTGATCAATCTTCGCTCGACGAATCACTCTGATCTCAATCCCATACTTCATGCTTCTCTCGAGGGCCAAGTTCCCTCCCTCCAGCTTCTGTTGATCGCACATCTTGTGTAGATTTTTGTGCCTTCCGCCATGGCCGGTGTATATAAGCACGTCCCCATTATCTTCATCATCCTCATAGCCACCTGAAACGATAATGCTGGTAGCAATGGGCTCCCCGCAGCTGCTCCGCCTCGCTGGTACGTAGTCGATCCCGGCCTGGACCTGGCCGTGCAGGCCAATAATGTAGAGCTCCATCCTGAAGAAGAAGACATCTCCGACGAAGATTCCAGGGATCGAGCCGATGATCCGCTTGTCGCGATTGAGCCAAAGGCCGCGATCAGCCATGAATACCGCAGCCTTTATGTCGGTCCGGTTACGCCTCCTGAGGACCTCTAAATTCTCCCCCCTCTCATCGTCCCGGATAAGGCAAACCCTAAGAGACTCAAAGGTGATCCGTGCCCGGCGCACAAGGTGCCGGAAGCAAATGTGATCCTGATCGCTGAGAAAGGAGATCCTCACCATTTCGGAAGATCGAGCTTTTCTCTTCTTCCTGACGACCATGGTGGAAGAAGCTGTCGTAAACTGTGGATAGGGTAAGTCAGTGAAGATGGAACCGGGGAGCTTCTCAGCTGTCTGAAAATGTCGATCGAGGAGATGATACTCGGAAAAAAGAGCATCCTTGTTAGTAACCGAGGAGTCAATCCGGGAACAAAAAGCAGTACAAGAGTCGAGTTTTCTTCGGATTGGAGAGATGAGGAGGTCTGTTTCGATTGGCTCTTCTTTGGGCTCGATCTTGGGAACCAGGACGAGACTGAGATCGAGGCAAGAGGAGGAAGCCATGGATGGAGCAGCAGCTTGTGGAATATTGGAAAAAGTTGGATCTTTTAGGAAGAGAGATCTGAGAAGGGAAGAAGGGCTGCTGTAATGGCATAAACCTGGACGGAAGGTGATTGCAGGGAGGCGTCAGAGGACAGATGTTCCACTTTTCCGCCATGGAAGTTGGGGATGGACGTCGTTGGGAAGTGTGTCTCGGATGGAGCATTAATCACAGCATTCAAACTTTCAAAATTACATTGTATCAACTGAAATGAAATGTTGACATACTTCATACATGTGACTTTAAAAATCATAAAAAGATAGGGATAATTACACATAAAGACATTCAAAATACTGATAATTATACAATCAGTCCAAAATATCAATTTATTAATGTTCCCATCAAATTATTAAAAATTTGATAAAAATTAAAAATATGAGTTTGAATTGTATCACCAATTTATGTAATTTATATCTGACTAAAGTCAACTGATTAAATTTTATTTTTATACCACTATTTAAACAAAAAATTAATATTTAAAATGTACTTAATATTTAAATAAAACATATTAGTTTAATTTAATCAAGAATATTTTTAAGGAAATCTTATAGTTCACATATAAAATATACACATTTATAAAATTGACATTCTTTTTTTATATATATAAGTATTAAACTTTTATATTCCCATGTGTACCATCATTAAATAATTGAATATTTCATAAAATCAAAAGAAATGGTGGGAGAAGGATATTAACATCATAAATAGCTAAAATTTGAGACTTTATTGGCCCTATAATAATAGGGATTGAAAAAAATATGATTATTAATTATTTTATTAGAGAATATGCCTGAACATTTTATTTCAGATCAAAATACTCTAAGATTCTTACATCCCATCAGCAAGAAGAAAAATATTTTGTTTGAACGTCTGCATGACGAACCACTGGGCACCACATCATTCGTTGATGAAGTGTATGACGTGGCCCAGGTGATTGGCTTTCTAGATGGAATATTTTTTTTCCTTCAAGAAGATCAACATCCGATCTTTTCCATACTTCAATTTTATTTGTAATCAATGTTCTGTCTTAAAAAAAAAATCATCACTTACATACATAACATCTCAAGCATTACTATTTACAAATCTAGCACTCCTTCATTCATTTTCAAATTCTCACTCAAATATCACTTGAATTAAAATTTCACTTAACATTCTTAAAAAAAAAACAAAAAACAAAAAACATGACACCAAATATTCAACAATATATAT
>NW_018164565.1:2024565-2031002 GCF_001263595.1 Phalaenopsis equestris | reverse complement strand
GTGGTTTAGAACCTATATATATATATTGTTGAAAGAACATTATTCGACTCCTTATGTATTTCATAAAAAATAAGTAAATATAAAAAAAGGAAGATTTACATACATACCATTTAATTCTTGTTTATTAACATATCTAACCCCTAAACTATTAATTTATATATATATATATATATATCATCTTCTTCATGCATGAAAATCTACATTTCAGTGCTTAAATATTAAAATAGTGATATTTCTAATATGATACGAAAGATTTGGGCGGTATGCATGTAAATACCTAGGATTTAAGTGATGCATGTTAAAAAACATTTAAGCTAAATTAATCAGTCACATGCAAACTAAAAAAAAAAAGAATATAAACATTTACTATGATTAAAAACACTAATCACATCATAAAATATCATCCTCCCTAGAAATGAGATCAGAAAGTGGCGAGGAAGAAGAGCTGCCAAACCTTTCTCTAGACTCCATTAACATCAGCACAACTTGCCTCATAGGCGGCCTATCAAATGGCGACATATTCGTACATAAAAGAGCAATTTTTAAAACAATAATCATATGATCTGCAACATTACTGTCTTCAAGATTCAGCTGACGATCCAGAATTCCAGAATCCAAGGAATGGTCCCTAATGTAATTTCTCACCACAGTGACGAGGTCTCCTCCTTGCTCTAATGGCTGCACGGGACCTCTCCCAGTCAGGAGTTCCAGCAGGACTACACCGTAGCTGTAAATATCGCATTTTTCTGTGACCTTCATTGTGTATGCATATTCTGTAAATGAAAGGAATTTTCAAGAATGCAGCAAGAAAGAAGAAATAGTGGGGGGAAAAAAAAAGATTTACATACATGCCCCTCAATTTCTTAAAACTTCAATTTTTACATTCATCCGCTTTATTTATGCATGAAAATATGTATTTCACGTTTTAAAAGTTAAAATGATGGTTATTTTTGATGTAATATGAAAAATTTCGCGAGTATACATGTTAAAAATAAAGTTTAGGTGCGAGGTATGTAAATACAAAGTAATTGGGTGGTATGTTTGTAAATGCCACAAAAAGATCATGTTATCCTCCAAGTGTGAAATTGACTAGGCGACACACTTTGATATACAACTAAGGCAGTTTTACTAAGCTTTATAATATATTACATGATAATGAAAGTTATGACAAATTTCATAAGAGCTATGCCTAATCTAGGTTGCCTTTTCAAAGTGCTCCCCAATGAACTTGAAACATTAGGAGATAGACTGAGAGAAATGCATCAAGAATGTTTTAACCATCTTAAATTGTTCGTCGAAGTGTTACACGATGACTCGTGACAAAAGCAATCAAATTGAATTCATTGTGATTGATTGTATATTGATTAGGCAAGAATTGTCACATGTCTCTTGAATCAAACATAGAAATTGGTATATCTTTAAACATTTATGATTGGTTGTTGATAGGCGACGAATAGTGATAGACGTTGAGCTTTGAAATGCAGGCGACCGCTGGCAACCAATATGGTCGTTATCCAAAGTGTAAGATTAGCATTAGACGTCGAATGTTAATAAATGTCCGAGGTTATTTGTTCGTAAGCGACGAGTGTTAGCAGACAAAACGGTTTGATGTTCGCGCAAAAATGAGTGATCAACTTAGTTGTTCTTCTGATAAGAAGGGAGAACGAGTGTCTAAGAAGAATGTTGGATGTCATTAGCTGGAGGATGATTGGTTCATTTTTACAAATGAGTTTAAATAAAATAAATCCAGATAACTATGCTTCAGAAAAGAACTATTAACTTTCCAAATTGAAAACATTGACATCATTCTATCAACAAGAAGATATCAAAAACTATAGGTCAACAAATGTAGTTCTAAAGAGAAACTCACCAGGCGCGATATATCCATAGGATCCAGCAACAGCAGACATGGATTTCGACTGTGGTAAATCAATCAACCTGGCTAATCCAAAATCACCAACATGCGCCTCAAAATTCTCATCAATTAGTATGTTATTCGATTTGATATCTCGGTGAATAATCTGAGGCTTACAATCATGGTGCAGATAAGAGAGACCGTGAGCAGCTCCAACAGCGATCATGAACCTCGTATCCCAATCCAGGTTCGAAGATTGCCGATGAAGCATCTCGCCGAGACTACCCCTTGACAAATATTCATAAAGAAGAAGATTTGAACCTTGATGATAGCAGTAGCCATACAATTTAACAATGTTCCTATGTCGTATGTTACCGAGAGTCGATATTTCGGCACGGAAGCTATTGTCAGTATGATTACCCTCTCTGTTAGACGAAAGTTTCTTAACAGCGATCACCAAACCATCACTAATAACAGCTTTATAAACAGTTCCGCACGCACCCCTTCCAATGGCGAAAGCTTCATCAAAATTGTTTGTGGCTGCAATTAGGTCCTGGAATGTAAATCCTTTTTTGGGACATATATACAAGTCAGAGGTTGAAGATGAAGTTTGTTTGTCTTGGAAAGGAGTGACAGTCTCCAACGGTCTTTTCATGTAGTATATGATAACTGCTATAAGAATAAGAGCGATTCCTCCAACAGAAGCTGCAGTTACAGCAACTATCTTACCAGCTGGATTCCTAGCTGATTCTGGAACTGGTAAAGGAGTTGAAGGTCCATTGCAACTGCTAAGAGGTTCACCACAAAGACCCTTGTTTCCTACGAAACTACTCGAAGCCATGTTTTGAATGAGCGGTAGCGACGGGATAGGTCCGCTGAGATTATTGTATGAGACATTGAGACCAAGCAAGCTGGAGAGATTCACGAAAGTAGAAGGGATTTCACCATCCAAGCCATTGTTGTTGAGTAAAAGATATTCTAGTAAAGCTAAGTTCCCAAGCTCAGGTGGAATGTGACCAGAGAGATTGTTATAGCTGAGATTCATGGCTATCTGTAAGCTCGAAAGTTGACCAAGCTCCTTCGGAATGCTGCCAGAAAACATATTCCCACCAAGCTGCAATTCTGTTAAATGAGAAAGGTTGCCCAGAATGGAAGGAATTGTTCCTGAAAGCTTGTTATCAGAAAGAATCAGCAGTTCCAGCTGTAGGAGTGTTCCAATATCATTTGGTAGCGCTCCAGTAAGCCTATTCTGGCTGAAATCAAGCCTTTGAAGTTCCCTGCAACTAACAATTTCTGGAGGAATTCTTCCTCCAATTCTATTGGAAGAGATGTTGAAGAAAACCAACTCTGATAAATCACCAATCTCTCGAGGAAGCTCGGACGAAAAGAAATTGATTGGGAGAGAGAGCCTCTGCAGAGCTTTGCAGTTCCTTATCTCAGTAGGAATAGGTCCACTGAACCTGTTCTGATCCAACTCAATGGTTCTCAACCTAACAAGCTTGCATAAATCAGCAGGGAAACTGCCTGTCAAACTATTATCACCCAACCGAAGCTGCATCAATGATTTACAGTTTATGATTCCGCTGGGTATATTGCCCGTAATCTTGTTGGACCACAAATTTAGCATAATAAGATTGGAATTTTTGCACAGATGAACAGGCAATTGTCCAGTGAGGTTATTGTTTGAAAAATCTGCCACCCAAAGAGGACTATAAACACCAAGTCCATGAGGAATATCGCCCGAAAGATTGTTATCAAAGAGTTGAAATTGAAGCAACCGAGGCAAGTACTGCAACCCAATTGGGATAGATCCAGTGAGGTTATTAATTGACAGATCAAGATTTGTCAGATTACTCAGCTCACAGAGCTCAGGTGGTATGAAACCAGATAGCTGGTTTTGGAAGAGATATAAAAGCCGTAAATTTTTTGAGTTCCTCAATTCTGCAGGAATTTTTCCCACCAAAAAATTTTCTGAGAAATCAATTTCCGTCGCCCGTGTAAGATTACCAATCTCCTTTGGTATAGTTCCATTCAGTCCATTCCTGTAAAGATAGAGCCTCTCTATATTCTTCAAGTTCCCCAGCTCTACAGGGATTCCACCAACAAAATTGTTCTGGTAAAGTGCAAGAGTAACTAAGCTTGTGCAATTTCCTAATTCTTTGGGGACTGATCCAGACAAATCATTGCCCCAAAGAATCAGTTCTCTAAGGAACTTCAGCTTCCCAATCTCTTTTGGAATCTCACCTTCAAGCTGGTTCTGTGCGAGGCCCAGGAATTCTATTCTCTCACATTCACTTATCTCTACAGGAATGCTACCAGAAATCATGTTCTGCCCGGCGCGAAAGGTCTCCAAGTTCTTAAGTCGGCCGATGGATGGAGGCAGCGGACCTGTAAGATTGTTGGTGTATGCTACTAACTCTACCAGAGATGAGAGGTTTCCAATCTCATCGGGAAGAGGTCCGGTGAGTCTATTGTTACAGATATTGCACTTGATTAAGGAGGTCAGGTTGTTGAATTCCGGCGGGATTTGGCCTTCGAAGTTATTGTTGTTCATGTACATAACTTCAAGATTTGAGCACATTCCGATCTCTGCAGGGATGATTCCTGAGAAGCTATTGAAGGATAGGTCAAGATAAGATAAGTGCGTTAAACCGCCGATGCTCGGAGATAGAACACCAGACAAATTTAAGGAGTTGAGATCGAGGGAAACGACAACCGGATCATAATCGCTCGAGCAATTCACTCCGGCCCAGCCGCACGGTGTTACATCGCCAGAATTCCAATTGGAGAGGTGCCTCGGACCACCCTTGAGTTTACTCTTAATGTCCAAGAGGTAATGGCCTTCCATGTTAATCCCTTGGGATCCATGAATGAACAGAAGAACCAGTAGCACTGTAGCTTCAAAGGAGGAAGGAGGAAGAACTCTATCAGATTTCAACATATTCAAGTCTTTATATCTGATTATTGATGGGATTTGATGTTATAAAGTCAATTTCAGTCACCAAGAGGTGGTTTAGAACCATTAGGAGATTTAATCTCCACAGTTATTGCTAGCAAATACTCCATGAACAAACCTAAAAAATAGAATAAAATCAAAATTTGGATCAATTTAGTCACATACAATCATCTTTTCAAAACAAAAAAAAAAAGCACGAAACAACTCCTTTTCTTAGGAAGGCATTGGGATCTATTGATCAAATCCAAAATTTGTTAAATCCCACTATTTACATAATTTACAGGATTTAAGAAAATCTCTACATCTCACAAAACTTAAATCCAGATACAGACAAATAATCAAATAGTTTAGCAATAAATAGCATAATTTAAACACTTTTCATGCAAACAATTTTCTGATTACAATCCCCTAAAGATTAAGATTTACCAAATCAAACTAAAATTAAATCCAACTTTTAACAAAACAGCCACAAAGAATCCAAATGTCAATTACCTGAGTGGTTCCAAAAGCCTCAAGCATCCATGAAAATAGCATCACAATCAGCAAGCCCAGTCAACACAGAAGATAATCCAAACCAATTCAAACCCTAGATGACATTTGCCGCTCGAATCGATAAGCGAAAAAGCGAAAATGGTTACAGATTCAATCAGAATTCATTGCTTGGATTACTAGCTCCAGTTTAGCTTCCTCTATTGACTAAACTAAATAACAAAAAGCCATTAAAAGCTACATCTCACCCTCGACCCACATCTATCGATCACAAAAATGGTAAGCAAAGCCATCAAAACCCTAGAGAGCACTTTTTTCTGAAATAAAAATTTGCTTCAACTCTTCCAATAGATTCTGAAAAAAGTTAACTTCCCACATTTTACAGGAGGCGCGAGATAAAAATCCCACCTTTTTTTTTTTAATCCAACTTTCTTCTTTCTGCGTTTTCTTCTAATCTCCCTCCACAATTGTCTCCAACGTGTCAATAAGAAATACAAAGCCTAAAAAAGGTTGAATAATAAACCTAAAACAGAAGAAACGTGAAACAGAGTAAGGGGGCGACGTAGCGAGAAAAAGAGGATTTTTAATGGCCGGCAAGCACGTTATTGATTTCCTCTTCAGTCTTTCTGTCCAAATCCAAAGGTCACCCACCCACTCTCGCCACTTTCCCTCTCCCCCATTATCAAAGATTTCACCTTTAGCGTTCTACTGCGTTTCTTCATGTATCTGCTTCATGTATGAGACTGTAAGTAGAATGGCTTGACAATTGCCGTGGGACTGTAAGTAGATACGGGCAAAATCTGTGCAATTTATTTATTTATTTATTTTGTATGGGAAGTTCTGTTGAATTGAGGGAACGCAAGGCAGCAGATGTTTGAATGCTTTGGAAGGTAAAAAGATTTAAAATTGTTTTTCAAAAATATGTCACCATCTTTCCCCTCGGCGTATGATCCGATCTAATTTTTATTTAAAATTAATTTCAGAATAGTTAAAAGTTTTTTTAAGGGAAGTGGATATCACTCAATTTATATTCTTTTATATATCAAACATCTCTATTTCGCTTTTTTAATTTATATAGCATCTTACATACAATGTATACGTACATACAGATATATACATATATATATATATATATAT
>NW_018164565.1:2009329-2024465 GCF_001263595.1 Phalaenopsis equestris | reverse complement strand
TTTTGCCCCTATTCGACTTCTAGATCAATACCATCATCTAGTTCAGTCATTCTATGTGTCAGTTGGCCCTTGGTCGGCCGCTCGGCCAATCTCCGGTTGCTAGTTCAATCATTCTTTTGTGTCAGTTGACCCTTGGTCGGTCGCTCGACCAATCTTCGGCCTCCTCGACCAATCTTCGGACTCTGATTCAAACATCCTCAGAGCTTCTTTATTTATTTGGATTGAGCACTAACTAATGGCATGTGCTCTGCATTGAGCCCTAACTAGTGGCATGTGCTCCGCTTGAACCGTTTGATCCACGAAAAAACTGGTCAATGAAATTTTTACAATAAATTTATGATAAATATGGTTTTGATCTCGGTCGCTAGCATGTATTGTTCCTCAAATGCTTAATAATTCACACATGCTTATAAAATTCAGTTTCGTATTTAATTCTTTATGAGTTTAGAATATTACTTCTTATAGAAAACAGAACTTATGGTATGATCAAATGATTCATTTACTATAGAAACCATACAAGAATAATAAACATGTGATGTGATCATTAGCCCACATAACTCAAATTAAATACACATGTGTTAGTATAATAATAAAGTGTTCGTATCTAATGGGGGCATTTGCATACATACCCAACTATTATTATATATTTGCATATTTAGTTCCGTAACTTTCATTCCTAATTTGTTAGAAGCGAAATACAACTCTTCATCGAAAAGTTTTTAACACCGATGCAAATATCAAATTTTAGGTGGTAGATATGTGAATGCATAATAATGGCGAGGTATGTACATAAAATTCCTTTTTTAGACACCGAACACCAAAAAATCTAGGAATTGTTTACATATATATACCACATTAATCATACATGAAATTATGTAATTCACTTCTAAAATTTAAAATGGTGAAATTGTTCATATAATAAGAACAAATTGGGGTGTAGAAATATAAATCTAAAATTTAGATATTAGAATATAAACACATAACAATTGGGCCTTAAAAAGTATGGATAAAAACTTAGATATTATTAAATCCAAAAGGGTACAAAGAACACGCTAAAAATATAAAGCGTTGAGAGATAGAAGTAAAGGATTAGAGAGTACATAGCATATAATAAGATTGAGAGAGCTGATTCGATCGATAAGAGCTTATCGATCATTTGATAATCCTCAAATTAATTGATATTCAATTCGTAAGAATGCTTATTGTTGATGCCGATAAGAGCTAATCACTGCTAAAAAACTCCAAAAATAAGACTCCTCAATGCTTACTGTTGACGTCGATAAGAGCTAATCACTGCTAAAAATCTCCAAAAATAAGACTCCTCTCTCACAATGATCCCATCTTAAACGGTTATCAACAGCTCGCTTCATCATCCTCCTGAACAGTTCACCTACCTTGAAATTAGTGCTGAGCTATTTATATGTACAGATATTAATTTCATTATTCACGCTTGAATTTAATAAATTAAAACAGGATAATATATTTTTTAAAATAGATAGCTTTAAATATTAAATAGGAAATAAAAGTTTTAATTTTGTAATTTATTCTTCATTAAAATGCGTGCGGCCTACTGCTTCTGCAGTAGAGCTCTACGCTCTCAAAAGGATCTCCTTTCGCCTATAGACGCAACTAGCCACAGGATGAGCTCACCCTACGTTATTCTCTCCATATCAATCCTGTGCCCCGTAGAGCTCTCACAGGTTTCTAGTAGCTTGTCGAACTCCGTTTTCTCCGCAGCAGCATAATTGATTCTTCTGCAAAACAAGAGAGGGAGAGAGCGCGAGGAATAAGCTTCACCAATCAGCTCCATTGCGTAGTCTGGGAAAGGGAGCTGTTTTGTTCACAAGTGCACGCCTCGACTGAGCCGCTCTCGGACTGGCCAGTGCTTGCGTGAGTGACGCTCCAATTCCATCTACAGGCCTCTGAGAGAAAAAAGAATCGGCTTTTGTGATTTGCGACATCCCCCTTCCTTTCCGCTTCGGCTTCCTGCTTCGTATTTGGTGTGGCTTCGCTGGGGCAGAAGGAGATAAAGCAGGCCGCGCGGAAGCAAGAGCTTTCTTTGTTTTCTTCTTCAGAAGAATTTCATGTAATTTGAAGGAGGAATTGGTGTTGCTTCGGAGGAGGAGAGGAGGAGGAGAGAGCAGGGGCGCTTGTTCTGTTTTTGCGCAGAGAGGAGAGTGGTGAGTACTCAGTTGGGTTTAGCAATGCTTTCTCTTTAATGAATATAATTTTTTTTGTTATCTTTTATAGTGTTCTTGTATGTGTAGTTTGTAGTTATGAACATCTGATTTTGTTTTTTCTAATGTTTGGACTCTGTGTTTTTCGGCAGCTTATTCCAGTATTCATGCTGTGGATTGAAATATGTTAAATAATGAACATTATGGTTGCAAAGCTAGAGCTTTTGTTCATCTAAACATGTATTTTTCACAATTTTTCTTCAACAGCGACTTATTAATATAAGAGAAGAGGACATCAATGGAATCAGAATTTAGAAAGAGGGGCGGTGAATGCCCTCAACTACTTGATTTGATTTCAGTTGACGACTGGTTAAAGAGAGATGCAGGAGGAGGAGGGAAAAGCTTAGGAGCTTCAGAAGAGAAGAAGTTAGAGCTGACGCTTGCTCCTCCTGGAGGAGAGGGCTGGCCAGCAGCCGAGGAGGAGCAAGAGAAGCTAACTTCCAATCGCTCGTCGACCTGCTTCTCAAATTTCTCCAAATCTTTTGACAAAAAAGCTTTTTTTGAAGCCAAAATGGGATTTTTGGACACAGCTGAACCCAAAAAAGAAGGTTGGAATTTTAAAAGATTGTTTTTGCATTTCATTCATCTATAAGTTCATTTTATTCTCTTTTCTTCTTTACTGGCAGGGTTCCAACAGCAGCAACGTGGGCCTTTACAGCTGCAGCTCATAGCTGGCTTGAGTAAAGAATCTCCAGTAGAAGCTAATGGGATGATGGAACAGACTCATTTGATAAGAGCGCACGCTTCTTCTGATAATGTTGCTCTGGTGAAGAGCAGCACTCAGATAAGGTAGTATTAATTGCTTTGCCTTGCCACTATTGTTTCATTAATATTTTTCTTTATTTTCGTTGTAATAATTCTGTACATTTATTTCATTCACAATTTTTTGTTTTCTGCTTGTTTGTTTATCTTTATTGTCTTGATGTGAGTTGGAAGGGTATTCAAACTGTCCCACATGAAGTTGGATTTTGTGATTAAAAGCCTTATTAAATCTCAATGCATCATTTGTGGGCTATAATTGTTTTTTTCTATTCTAAGAGGTGCTTATGTTGTTGTCAATATAGAAAAAGAATGTTCTTTTCACGAAAGAGTAACTAAAAAATTGTGCTTATGTTATGTTGTCAATTTCAGAGCATGTTCAATAGTTAAAAAAATGTTAACTGGAATGGATTTGTGGGTGATTGAGCTTGCTATCTGTTGGCGTGTATGAGCTTTGGTTTTGTTACACATCATGAAACACAAGCATGTTACATTCCTTAAAAAAAAATCAGCACTTGAAAGGCCTGTTTCTTATGTTCTGCACCCATAGCTTTAGTGTAATAATCAATAAAAATAATGAGATTTACTTCTATTTTTGCTTCCATGGGCCTAGATTAGCAATATTGAAAAATATGTTGTAGAAATTTCAACTGATTGGCTATTGATGTATTTAGCCGAACACCGGCTCCCATTGGGTTCACACTTCTCAGTGCTAGGGTGTGATAATTACTGCATGAGCTAAGCATGTTTTTATTTTTTTTAAATTTTATCAGAGATTTCTAAATTTAAAATAAAATTTTAAATTACTAGATGATGTTCATCATTAGTTCCCATCTTAGATTGCAAACATCTCAGTTTTTTTGTTTTAACTAAATGGTATAAAAATTTTCTGAAATTTTTTTCCACAGAGCAACCACTTCTCCAGTTGTTGGGTGGCCTCCAATACGGTCGTTTCGAAAGAACATTGCTATCACATCAACCAAACAATCAAATGAGTTAAAAAATGGGGTTCGAGAGAATGTATTGAAGGGCAATACTTCGAAGAAGGGTTTGTTTGTCAAGATCAACATGGATGGTATCCCTATTGGAAGGAAACTGGACCTTAATGCTTGTGAAAACTACCAGAAGCTCTGTTCAATAGTGGAAGAACTCTTCTGTGGCCTTCTTGCTGGTAAATCACACAGACTGCTATACAAGTTGAATTTTTGAATGCCATCTTTCAAGAAAATGAATCAGCAAGTAAAATTTTGAACTTTAGAAAAAACGCAGGCTAAAAATTGAATTTTTCAATCAACCAAACAGTTTTTATAAAGCCTGATCTTTTTGTCAGAATTGCAGCTGGCGTTTTTTTTTTTTTGAAAAAAGTAAGCTTTTTGACAGGGATTTGTCTTTTTTTAATCTTAAATGTAGCTCAAAGGGACCCTACAGCTTCTGGTAGTGGGATCAGTGAAAGTGAAAGAATGGCATTCACGGGCTTGCTGGATGTCAGCGGTGAATATAGTTTAGTGTATGAAGACAATGAAGGGGACAGAATGATGGTTGGAGATGTTCCTTGGGAGTAAGATTTATTTACTTTTTTTTATGAAAAATCAAATTGTTATGCGCATTTGGGGGATAGATGATGAAAACAAATTGTATGGACATGTAAAAGTGTGTGCCCATACTATATTAGATGCTAAATTATTACAGTTTAATTTTTGCTGACTGAAAAAAAAAAAAGTTTGATAACCAATTTGATATGGTGAAAATAGGGATTGATTGGTGGCAAGTACTAGGAAAGTAAAATATGTGCATAGTTTTTTATTTTTCTTTTCTTTGGTTTGAATTAAAGCAAACCCAAACTATTCCTATATGGGCTGTGGGACATACGAGAGAGTGGTCATTTTTTACTTAAGATTAAATGAGCTCGAGCTCATCCAAAGCTTGATTCGTTGGGTTGACTAGTCGGACTACGGTCACGTCAATGCCTTTTTCGGTGAGCTACCACGAAACTTCTCCTCTCCCATCATTGATCACTTACTGCAAGCCGAGCTCAAGCTCAAACTTGTTTTTTGACAAAATAGCCGAGCCCGAGTTAGGCATGACTTGAGCTCAACATGACTCATTTACTTGTGCTTATTACAAACTCTTCCTTCTTGATACTTCTGAGATTCATGATAATCAAATTAAACTTTATGATTAACAAGCTTATGATTATGCCATTCTCCCATAAATGTATAATGGTTTGTTCATGACAAATGATTAAGTGATCCCTCTAGAATGTTGGGAAGCTTGGGATATTATAAGTATAAGTGTTGATCAAGTAATATATGGATTTATAGTCCAAGCATCAACCTCATAAGAAACTTTGTTAATTTTAGAATATGTCAAAATATTCATTTACTAACCCTGAGTCTAGCTCAAATTCGTGAAAGTTTTGAAAGTGTTTAACTGCTAATTTTACGAAAGTAAATCTAATATGTTTGTATTCTTTAATATGAAATTCATGCCTCTTTGAATTGCATCTTGTTAATTCTCATTATTCTTCCAATTAATATCTCTAACTTAACATTGACAATCAAGGACACAATTAATCCTTATTCTATTTCTAGACATAAGTAGCGGCAAAGCTTTATATTATAGTGAAGTTTCGTTTAACCCTGCAAAGTCTTTCAGGAATCCTCTTTTTCCAATATAATTGTGATTTCATAATGCCAACATTCCTTTTGCCCCGAGTGATTGAGTGTTAAACTTGTTCTTGTAGCTTACATTCAATAGTCTTTGATCATAAAAGTTTTTAACTTTACAAGTATTCAATTGAAAAGTAAATAAAATTTGAAAAATTAACACACCAACATGCAATTAATTTCTAAATAGTCTTAAGAAATTCTCCCCTATTGACTAAGAATCATTACATTATAGAATAAAAAAAGCATAAATCTCTTAGTTACTAAACATGTGGAAAGAAAATGAAGTAAACTTCATTGAAAGAAAATAAAGTAAACATACATCACACATTTTGTGCACATCAGCAAGGCAACACTTCAATTGAACTCGCACGTCTAACAATGAAATTTTAATAATAAATTTTCTCCCTCACAAAACATATGGTCCTTCAAAAAAGAATTGCATCATCTGTTTAACACTGAAATTTCTGTATTTAAATAAATTTTCATAATCTGATACATGCAGCATGTTTGTTTCTACTGCGAAGAGGTTGAGAGTGCTGAAGAACTCGGAGCTTTCTGCATCATCTGTAAGCTCAGTCTTCCTTAATGTTGTTTCTGGTATTCATTAGTTGCTCAAATGAATACTTGTTGACCTTCTTCCTTCTGCTTTGTCCACAGCTGGGAGCTGTCAACAGAAACAGAGCAGCAGAGTGTTGAGTTGAATAAAAGAATGGATTTTGCATTGCAAGTTCTTTTTTTATTGTTAATTTTCTTTTATTGCTGTTGTCTGTGAAATGTAAGTGTCGCGAAAGCTCTTATTTTTCAACTGAGTTTGTAGAGAACTGTTATCTTCTGATTGTCTAATGTCACTTGTTTATTTTTACATACATATGACTCAATTCTTACGCATTTACATATCTTAATACTTAAATTTCAAGTTATTAGATATATGCCACTTTTTCTGTGCTTGAAAAGATGTGTTTCACTTTTATGATGTGATATTAAAGTGAAATTTTTTTATTTTTATTTTTTGTAACAGAGCCTAACTGCATTTTGTGTTTGACAAAATTGTATTTTGTTTGCTTTGCTAGCAGCTTCACAACTGAAAAACTTAAATATATAAAGTAAAATTTAGATTTTTTTATGTTTAAATGCATAAGAAGTGGGTGGTATTGTTGAGAAATTAGGGCAAAGAAAAGTAAGAACGACACAAATTCAGAATAACACAAAGATTTAACGAGGTTTGACAAAGATGTCTACGTCCTCGGGAGCAGAGCGGCAAATTTTTCACTAATCCAGAAAAGTACATAATACAAAATATGATGTGTAATGCCTAGTGTTACATACATACATTTATAACTCTAGAAAGAACATAAAAAACTCTTGGGTATAATATGCAATTACCAAATTATTTCTGTATCACAATACATACATTTATAACTCTAGAAAGAACATAAAAAAATCTTGGGTATAATATGCAATCACTAAATTATTTCTGTACCACAACCCCAACTCACATAAGAAAACTCTCCTGATTTGGACAGAATCTTCTGCTCTGCTCCTGATTTAGCACTGTCAATTTATGGTATATGAGTCATATTTAATAAATCTCCACCTTAGCGAATATCCACCCTTTTAGGCGAAAAACCTCATGGAGTTCCTTACATATCAGAAGTGGGTTAGACCACCATGTTTTTTTAGCAACTGCAGACATTCAACAAGTCCTAGCAATGCAAAAACTTGTTGATAGTAACTGACTTGGTCAACATATCAGCTGCATTTTTATCAGTATGAACCTTCTGCAACAGTATCTCCACAGAAACAATCAATTCTCTGATCTTGTGATACCTGACATCAATGTGATTGGTTCTCGCATGGTACATCTGGTTAAATAGCACTCTGACTGTCACAATGCAACTGAACTCCACCTTGCTCAATGCCCAGTTCCTTTACTAGCCCAACAAGCCATAAGACTTCTTTAACAACTCCAGCTACTGTCATGTAGTCAGCTTCAGTTGTAGATAATGCCACAATAGACTGAATTATTGATATCAAACATATAGGCCCTCCACTAATAGTAAACACATACACAGTTGTAGACCTTGTGTCATCCAAATCACTTGCATAGTCTGAATTAACATACCCCACAACTGAAGGATTATTCTGCTGACTTCTAAAATTAATTCCATGTCCTACAGTACCCTTCAAATACCTAAAAATCCACTTGACTTCTTCCCAATGTCGCCTTCAAGGTTTAGCCATATATTTTCAGACTTGACTAACAGCATGAGCCAAATCAGGACGAGTACATATCATTGCTTACATCAAGCAGCCAACTGCACTGACATATGAAATATTTGCCATGTCTTCGATTTATGCATCGGTCTTAGGACACTATTCTGAAAAAAACTTAAAATGATTTGCCAAAGGAGTGCTGACAAACTTTGCTTTGCTCATCTGAAACCTGTCTGGCACTTTCTCAATATAGTCTCGTTGAGATAAACATAATCGTCTCGAGCCTCTGTCTCGATGAATCTCCATTCCAAGTTCGTAGGACCCAAGTCTTAAGTCTTTCATGTCAAGTTCCTGACTCAATAAAGCTTTCAAACCACGAACATCATTCATATTTTTTACAACAATCAGTATATCATCAACATACAATAAAAAATAATAGAACAATCATCAAGGCTCTTCACATAAACACAACAATCATACTCAAATCTCTTGTAGCCAATTTGAACCATGTAGGAGTCAAACCACTTGTACCATTGCCTTGGAGGCTGTTTCAACCCATACAACGATTTCTTTAACCTGCAAACCAGATGCTCCTGCCCAGGTTGAGTGAACCCTTCTGGTTGCTCCATGTAAATCTGCTTCTCCAAATCATCATGTAAGAAAGCAGTTTTAACATTCATCTGCTCTAAATGCAAATCCCAAATAGCTACTAATACAAGCACTGCCCTGATTGAATTATGTCTGACAACAGGAGAAAGATTTCATCATAATCTATCCCCTTCTGCTGTGAAAATCCCCTTGCGACTAGTCGAGCCTTGAACTTTTCCCCTTCTTTTTCTGATACTGCTGGTTTTCTTTTGTAGACCCATTTGCACCCAATAGTCTTCTTTCCCTCTGGAAGCTGAACTAGCTCCCATGTGCAATTTTTCTACAAAGACTCCATCTCCTCAACCATTGCAACCATCCATTTCTCTTTCTCCTGACTGGTGATAGCTTTTTAAAAAGTGGTTGGATCATCGTTGCTGATGAGAAGTGCACATGAGATTAAGTCTTCATAACTCAATCTGCTAGAGGCCTTACATTGGTACGTCTCTGTCTATCTCTAGCTAGATTATAATTCTGCAGATAATCTGGAATAGAATCACCAGGTATTGGATTTGAACTTTCACCTCTCTCAGAAGCTACTGACTGCTGTTCTAAATCCATCTGCATTGTATCTGAATTGGAACTCTTCTCTGACACATTATCTTGATTCTGCTGTAACATAAACAACTCATAAAAATCTGCATCTCTGTTGATCATCATTTTCTTTGCAATCGAATCCCAAAATTTGTATCCTTTCACGCCTTTCTTATAGCCCAGAAAGATGCATTTCTTGTATTTTGCATCAAGTCTTGATCTTTCATCTCCAGGTACATGCACATAAGCAAAACAACCAAAAATTTGTAAATGATCGAATTTAACTGGATTACCTGTCCATACCTCTTCTGTGACCTTGCCACCCAATGATGCTCGAGGTGATCTATTGATGAGATAACATGTCATATTCACAGCCTCTGCACTGAAACTCTCAGGAAGTTCTGCATTCAGTCTCAAGCACCTTGCTCTTTCAGTTAAGGACATATTTGTCCTTTCTACCACATCATTCTGCTGTGGTGTCTTGCACACTGAAAAATGTCTTTGAATCTCATGCTCCTCACAGAACTTTTGAAACTGTGAATTTATGTACTCTGTGTCATTATCGGACCTCAAATACTTGATCTTTCTGGCAGTTTGGTTCTCCACATCAGCTTTTTACAACTTGAATTTAGAGAAGACTTTGGATTTCTACTTCAAGAAATACACCCAAACTTTCCTGAAGAAATCATCAATAAAGGTAACAAAATATTGAGATCCTCCCAATGACGACTCCCTAGTAGGGCCACATACATCAAAATGCACATAATCAAGAATTCATTCAGTTTTGTACTTTCCAGTCATAAAACTCACTCTAGTTTGTTTTCTAAGAGCACATAACTTACAAAGATCGAGCTTGCAGCTTTTAACACCATGCAACATGTTTCTTCTATGCAATTCTGCCATTCCACGTTCACTGAGCTGACCCATACGCATATGCCTAGCTTTATTCTATCATCATCTAACTCCATAAAATGAACTTCATCTACAACTGTACTCCCCAATAGTTTGTAAATATTGTATGCAATTAACTTTTCTTTGATGGTTTCCCTATCCTCATCAACCTTAGGAATAAAACCATTATATGTAGAGTGCCCAAGGAAATCAAGTTCTTCTTCAGATCTGGAATATGTCTGACATCACATAACATTCTAATTGTGTTATCATACATCTTAATCTTGACTTCTCCAATACCAACAATATTGCAGCATCTATCATCACCCAAGTAAACTGAGCCATAATTAGTTGACTTGTATGAAGTAAATTACTCTCTGTTATGTGTTATATGATAAGAGTACCCTGAATCAAGAATCCATGCATCTGTGAACTGAGTTGATGAAACTGAAAGGATATCGTCATCACTGCAATCTGAATTGTCACTTTGCACCACATTTACAGACTTCGATGATCCATCACTTTTCTCCCCAATCTACTTCTTGAGCTTTGGACAATCTCTCTTCATATGACCTGGTTCCTTGGAATTGTAGCAATAAATTATCTTTTTGCCTTTGGACTTGGATCTGGAATTTCGCCTTCCTGATCCCTCCTTCTCTTTCTTCCTTCCATGATCCTGCTCACCGTTCACATATAAACTGTCGCCATGAGAGCTTTCCCCTTCATTCTGCTTCCGCTGGTTGTGTGCCAACAATGCTGCAGTAATCTCATCAACTTTGATAGTTTCTTTCCCATATGTAAAAGTAGTTATCAGGTGTTCATAGAAAGAAGGTAGTGAACACAATAAAATCATCGTTCGATCTTCATCCTCAATATTCACATCAAGTAGTGACAGGTCTGTGATTATTTGATTGAAGTCATTAACATGCTGTGTCAGATCAGAACCTTCTTGCATCTTCAGCCCATATAACTTTTGCTTCAGATACAATTTATTGGTCAAAGATTTAGCCATAAACTGAGTTTCTAATTTCTTCCATATATCCCCTGGAGATTTTAAATTCATCTGCTAGGCATAAGCGTATAGTTGTTGTCGCTCGTTGTTGCAATTCTTCCCAATCATCATCCTCCATGATATCTGGTTTTGCTGTCAGCAGAGCTTTCAGGATTCTATGTTGAGCCAATAGATCTTTTACTCTTGTTTGTCACAATCCACAGTTACCAGTTCCATCGAACTTCACTACATTGAATTTTGCACCAAGAAATGTCATTTGAAAATTGATCTTGCCACAAAAACTTCCGCAAATTTCTCTGCAAATCATTGCTCAAAATCTTTTCAAGAAGAAAAAAAAGAAGAATTAAAAAAGCCCCTTAATTAAGTTGCCTTAATTAAATTTTTCAGGAAAGCAAAGAATTTTTTTTTTGAAAAGAAAAGATTGAAATATTTCTTTCAAAATCTTCTCTTATTTCCTGCTTCCTGGAATAAAAATTTGAAAATCTTCCAAATTTCCTTCTCCAGCCTCCAACATAGAAAATTTTAATTAAGTTTCCTTAATTAAATATTTTTTAAATCAACTTAATTAAAAAAATTTCCTTTAATTAAGTTAAATTCAAAAAACTTTTCTTCCAGGAAATTCGGTTCTGCAGCAAACGAAAAATTCAAATTCTAGCTTCCTGCAACAAAAGAAAATTTAAGGGAATATCCTGTTGCGCCTTCCTTTCCTGCTGCGTTGATGCTCAGGTGCGCCTTCCTTTCTTACCGCGTTGATGCTCCCTGTTATGTGAACTTTTTGGTCGCAGGCGGAGTAATGCTGTGATTCACGAACTGCTCCCCTCCTCCGTGAACATCCTTCGCGAACTCCAGTCGCAGCCGATCTCCAACTGATCTCGCGTGAAGAAAAATTTTTCTTTCCGGATTGCGATCCGCTGCCTGGTCCGAGAAGCCGATCAGATCTGTGCCACGAAGCCTCCTTCGCGGAACCCCTCTGCACCCAATCAAACGCCAAACCCAAACCGCGAGCTCTTTGCCTTGGCAAATTCACTGAAGCCGAAATTTCCTCTTCCGAGCGCCAACATTTTTCTTCGCTCTCCTAGAACCAGGCTCCGATACCACTTGTTGAGAAATTAGGGCGAAGAAAAACAAGAACGACACAAATCCAGAAGAACACACAAAGATTTAACGAGGTTCGACAAAGATGCCTATGTCCTCGGGAGCAGAGCGGCGGCCTTTTCGCTAATCCATAAAAGTACATAATACAGAATATGATGTGTAATGCCTTGGGTTACATACAAACATATTTATAACCTTAGAAAGAACATAAAAAGAAACTTTAGGTACAATATGTAATTAACAAATTACCCCTGTACCACAATTCCAATCCCAACCCCAACCCACATAAGGAAACTCTCATAATCATTCCAATCCCAACCCCAACCCACATAAGGAAACTCCCCTAATCTAGACAGAATCTTCCGCTCTGCTCCGCTCCTGATTTAGCACTGTCCATTTATGATATATGAACCATATCTAACATGTATGTTTGTAATTGTCCTTATTTTTAAAGCTATAATTCAGCCCCAGCTTCTCATAATCTCCATCAACTCATATTTAATTTCTTAAAACTTTCATCATGGCATCTAATTCAACAAGAGTGTGTTGGTAGGCAAACCTTGAAAGCGAAGTGGTGGCAGAATCAACACTGCTTGAAATTGGACGAAGAAGACTGATGAAAGGCACCTAATATGTGAAAATATCACTGCTAGAGCTTTTTTAATAATTTCTATGGTGGCTCAAATATAGAAATATGTTACACAGCAGCCCAAATATAGCATAAAGGGAGATTTTTGAACTACTAAATTGATGTATTTATGTATGCTGCTATAAAAGTATTAAGAATTATATAAAAATTATAAGTATAGGTGTGGGGTTTTATGATGAATGTTGACATTTGAGCGAGAATATGAAAAATAGATGAAAAGGATGCTTGAATTGTAAAAAGTAATGTTCGGTTGCTGAAGACGTACATGTCGCTGCGTATATCGGGGGTTATTCAGAGGATACAGACGGGTTATATCCATTTTATACCCTTATGTAACCTCCCTGTAACTTTCCTGTAACTACCAGAACTACAGCAGCGCGGAACTTATTTGTAGGTTACAGATAGGTTACGGGTAGGTTAAAGAGAGGTTAAATGGGATTTAACACAGATATAACCCTCTTTTACCTTCTGAATAATCCCCCGACGTACGCAACTCTGCATTGTATGTAACAGAGCACTAGAAGCTTTTGTTATTTACAGATCAAACCTATGATAAATTGAAGCTTGATGGGTTTTAAAATATGTGGCTCAAATGTTTTTTTTTTTTTTTTTCGGAACAACATATTTTTTGTGTTTACATATCTTATTCTTAAAGTTTGATATTTAAATTTATAATGTTTGGTTTTATAACTTTATTCATCAAAATGTGCATGTTATTTTAAAAAAATGAGTAAGTGGTTTTATCATGTGATGTTAAAGATCGAGTGTTATAAACATAAATATGAAGGCTTAGATGTCAAAAATATAAATATAAAATTATTCTTTAAAAAAATAAAAAAAATATTATTTATAAAATAAAAATATTTTATTTACAAAATGTTGCAGAATATTGAGGTGACAACGTGTTATTTTATATTTTATAAACTCATATGATAATATTTTAATTTGTAGCTATTTATTAATGAGAGATTTTGAAGGCATGGAGTTCTGCAAATATTAATTGAAAGGTTGTGAAAAATCCCATCATATAATTACATTAATCTTAATATTAAAAAAAAATATTTTAATATTAAAATATAATATCCTGCAGCGAAATTAATTTTTAAAATTAAAAAAAAAATGATGACCGCGCGTGCTTGTGCCGATTGTTTTTTGTCTGCTGGTGGAGTTGTTCATGTTGAGGGGATGAGTCCCCGATCGAATGAAGATAATATTTTGTTATTTCTCATAAATAATTGTTTTATTTATTTATTTTTGGTTCAATCATGCAGCCACTGTCTTATCGGCTATTCATGATGCTTGTTCAATTTATGGGACCTTATCTTGCATTTGCTCACTGGGTAAGTTCATTAGAAGCTCAATTTATAAATGAAATGCTAAAAAGTTTTACTAGATAGAGCAAGTTTTGCATTAAATAAATAAATAAATAATATTATTATGATAATTTTATATTACATTTTTAAGTTGCATTTAAAATATATTAAATTTTATAATTGATACTTTCTCAACAACTTTCTAAAATCCGGCATGAATCACGAGACACGATAGATCTCGAGATAAATTTTTTTAGTAAGAAACATTCACTTAAATTCGGCTCGAAGAGATGAACTAAATGAAACATTCACTTTCTCAACAACTTTTCAAAATCTAGAGCCCTGATTTAAACAAACTTATGATCAAACAATTGGGCTCGAAGAGATGAACTAAATGAAACAAAAATCATTCCAATCTAAGTGAATCAAGCCAATAAAATATTTTTGGAAGTCTTTAGGATATAACTGGAAGGTCAGGCGGACACCGAATATGACATACTTATAGTCAAATCGAGAGCGCCAGGGAGACAAATCCAACGAGCCTAACATCGTTCAATTCTGGCATTGTTAAGGTAGTCAAATGTACATAAAGCGTCATTCAATCAAGGGGATCTATTTGGGACATCCGATCAAGAGTGGCTTGGATTTTTTTCTTATTTGTAATTTGGACTATATAAATAGAGCATCAAACCCCTCACGAAGGGGGACCTAAACCTTGGGGAAATAGCCAGTCCAGAGCTTGAAAAAGAGGGAACTACAACGTTGCATAGTACATAACAAATCTGACCGTCGCCGCCACCTAGAGTTGCCTTCATCGTCGCCGCCTCCTCCAGGCATCTTTATTGCCATCTCCGGTTGCCACTACCTTTTCTGGTCACCATCGCCTCGGGCCGCCGCTGTCGTCGCTGCTTCCACCTTAGGCCGCCTTCATTGCAGCCTCTTCTGGCATGCGCATCTTTTGGTAGTCGCAGCCGCATCACATTTTCTGGTCACCATCGCCTCGGGCCGCCGTTGTCGTCGCTGCTTCCACCTCAGGCCGCCTTCATTGCAGCCTCTTCTGGCAGGCGCATCTTCTGGTAGTCGCAGCCGCATCCCCCCTGGGTCACCTTTCCCCCGTC